>NC_047121.1:53095966-53220966 GCF_902500255.1 Thalassophryne amazonica | reverse complement strand
ACAAGTATATTTTGAGTTCTGACATTGGGCTGGTTTTCTTACAGACCTGGCAACACTGGTTGTCAATGCCAAGCTATTCGCCCTATTGATGTATCCCATAATCCCTTGCACGCCAGAGAATCGCTGCAGTCAAACAACATAGAGAATCCACATGATGACAATTGTAAATGAATATTATACCACAAAAATGTAATTTTTGTTATGCTTTTTGTCATGTTAATAAGAGACTGCTGCATGTTAGTGGTGAACACTGTTTGCACACAGTGTGGAGGTGATGGGTTCGATTCCCACCTGTGGCCCTTCTGTGTGGAGTTTGCGTGTTCTCCCGTGTTTGTGTAGGTTTCCTCCGGGTGCTGCGGCTTCCTCCCACATCCAAAGACATGCAGGTTTAGATGGACTGGACACTTTAAATTGTCCATAGGTGTGAATGTGTTTGTTTGTTCGTATGTGACCCTGTGACAGACTGGCATCCTGTCCAGGGTGAACCTGCCTCACTCCCTGTGACTGCTCCAGCCCCCTACGAACTGTTCTTGTATAAGCGGTTGAAGATGAGTGTGTGTGAGTGAATTCCGAGGCTTTTTCAAAATTTCTTGGTTAAAACTACAACCCCTGGCAATAATTATGGAATCACCGGCCTCGGAGGATGTTCATTCAGTTGTTTAATTTTGTAGAAGCAGATCACAGACATGACACAAAACTAAAGTCATTTCAAATGGCAACTTTCTGGCTTTAAGAAACACTATAAGAAATCAGGAAAAAAAAATTGTGGCAGTCAGTAACGGTTACTTTTTTAGACCAAGCAGAGGGAAAAAAATATAGAATCACTCAATTCTGAGGAATAAATTATGGAATCACCCTGTACATTTTCATCCTCAAAACTAACACCTGCATCATATCAGATCTCCTCGTTAGTCTGCATCTAAAAAGGAGTGATCACACCTTGGAGAGCTGTTGCACCAAGTGGACTGACATGAATCATAGCTCCAACACGAGAGATGTCAATTGAAACAAAGGAGAGGATTATCAAACTCTTAAAAGAGGGTAAATCATCATGCAATGTTGCAAAAGATGTTGGTTGTTCACAGTCAGCTGTGTCTAAACTCTGGACCAAATACAAACAACATGGGAAGGTTGTTAAAGGCAAACATACTGGTAGACCAAGGAAGACATCAAAGCATCAAGACAGAAAACTTAAAGCAATATGTCTCAAAAATCGAAAATGCACAACAAAACAAATGAGGAACGAATGGGAGGAAACTGGAGTCAACGTCTGTGACCGAACTGTAAGAAACCGCCTAAAGGAAATGGGATTTACATACAGAAAAGCTAAACGAAAGCCATCATTAACACCTAAACAGAAAAAAACAAGGTTACAATAAGCTAAGGAAAAGCAATCGTGGACTGTGGATGACTGGATGAAAGTCATATTCAGTGATGAATCTCGAATCTGCATTGGGCAAGGTGATGATGCTGGAACTTTTGTTTGGTGCCGTTCCAATGAGATTTATAAAGATGACTACCTGAAGAGAACATGTACATATCCACAGTCATTGATGATATGGGGCTGCATGTCAGGTAAAGGCACTGGGGAGATGGCTGTCATTACATCATCAATAAATGCACAAGTTTACGTTGATATTTTGGACACTTTTCTTATCCCATCAATTGAAAGGATGTTTGGGAATGATGAAATCATTTTTCAAGATGATAATGCATCTTGTCATAGAGCAAAAACTGTGAAAACATTCCTTGCAAAAAGACACATAGGGTCAATGTCATGGCCTGCAAATAGTCCGGATCTTAATCCAACTGAAAATCTTTGGTGGAAGTTGAAGAAAATGGTCCATGACAAGGCTCCAACCTGCAAAGCTGATCTGGCAACAGCAATAAGAGAAAGTTGGAGCCAGATTGATGAAGAGTACTGTTTGTCACTCATTAAGTCCATGCCTCAGAGACTGCAAGCTGTTATAAAAGCCAGAGGTGGTGCAACAAAATACTAGTGATGTGTTGGAGCGTTCTTTTGTTTTTCATGATTCCATAATTTATTCCTCAGAATTGAGTGATTCCATATTTTTTTCCCTCTGCTTGGTCTAAAAAAGTAACCGTTACTGACTGCAACAATTTTTTTTCCTGATTTCTTATAGTGTTTCTTAAAGCCAGAAAGTTGCCATTTGAAATGACTTTAGTCTTGTGTCATGTCTGTGATCTGCTTTTTTTCTACAAAATTAAACAACTGAATGAACATCCTCCGAGGCCGGTGATTCCATCATTTTTGCCAGGAGTTGTACATGGATTGTTATGAAAATTCAGGCATATTTATAATAATAATCGGTGCAGATTTGGATCAAAGTTCAGCAACAGTACAAGAAAATATGCTTTCATGTTATAGTTATCACAGCAGACGGCGGTGGACTGCGCTGTCGCAGGGCCCTTCTTAGTAAATCACGCGCTCCAGCTCTCAGTCTTATTCATCACAAATCTACCTTGCAGGACAGGATGTTGCCAAAAGCAGAGAAGGTGTCGTACAGCGCTTTATTGTCAATGGACTTGTCCAGGTTCTTGATGAAGACGTTGCCCACTCCAGACTTCCTGAGGGAGGGGTCTCTTTGGGACCACATGATTCTGATTGGCTTCCCTTTGACCACGTCAAAGTTCATGGTGTCCAGGGCTCGCTCAGCTGGTGAGGACGAGGAAAAACACGCTTATTAACACACAACCTCAACACACCAAACTTCATGTCACGCTGTCAAACACTCTGAACATCTTAAACTCTCAGGAAGCTCTGACGCGTTGACACACAGACAGATAAAACCGTCCTGCCGCTATGTTTGTTCGCGAAACATTTGCACGTGGAACACAGTGTTTGATGTGCGTCATCTCACCCACGTGTCCGTCTAAAAGTCAAAAACATGGCAGATAAACGCTCCATCAGACCCCGTGAGGAGAGAACTTGGACGAATGGAGCAGCGCCAATCGACAAACTGGGAGCACATGGCACTCAGGTCAGACTCCGCGCCAGCTGTTAGCCGCTGTCACACAAAGGCCAGCTGTGGCAGCGGCGTAACCTTACAGAACACACATGTTTTCACAAACAGGCTTCAGGTTCATCAATGGACCTACAAAGTTCAACTTAAAGGTCTACTTCCCCTTTTGATTTTTTTTAATCATTTAGCGTAGTCTTGTTATGCTACATATGCTAAGCCACATTAGCTACAAGCAATGGAGCGACAACCCGCTGTTCATTTTCAATCCGAGTGGGTGTTTTGCTGCAACAAGAGACAACGGCCAGGTAGGCGGGTCCAAATATAGGGCAGCGCAGTCTCGTTTGGGGGCGGGCGCTAATGGGGTAAAATATGACATAATTTCTCTACTTCCAGGGTACAAACCACAACATTTTCAATGGGCTTTTGGGCAAATAACACGCAAGTAAAGTGAACATGCGAAGAAAAAATGACGATGTGGTGGAAAGTGGACGTGGTTTGTTTATGATCCGGAGCTCAAACGTGTCGAGGCGGTTTTGCAGGCGAGAGAACGGAGTTACTCTGGTTAGCTGTGTAGGCTAACACTTACTGACACGACGTCTCCCCCTCACCTTCTCTTCCCTTCTCTACTGGGACCAAAAATTGCACTTTTCGCAACTGCTTCGGTGGTTGCAGCCGAAAACAAAACCACACACAGTTTATCCGTGTGAAGCTGTGCTGTATATATATTAAATGGAGGTCCCTGTAAGTGATCAAATCCCGCAATATCACGGAGGGTTCAAATGAGTCTACAGTCTCCTATAGACCAGAAGTCTATTTTATGCAAATGTTGAGCAACATGACACAGCGACTGCCAATTGGAGTGAATACGCAGCATGACATCAGCTCGCTGCTCGTGCAAACAAAATAATCCAAGATGGCAAAATACGCTCCAAAACAGCTGTTTTTCTGTATAAACCTAACATGTTTCTCATGCATTTCATAAAAGTTAGCGATAAATAAAAACACTTCTAAATCTAAAAACACTGTTTGTGTAACCAGATAACACCTTGGAAGTGGTTTATAGAGATGTTAGCGTGCACGCCCCTCAAGTGACAAAGTAACTGCTTGCCATGTCATTTGTAGCTTGTGTAGCCATAGTGTTAGCATCATGGAGCTGAAGAAAAAAAACAAAAAAAACAAACAAAAATATCTGTCCTACATAAATCATACAAGTAAATTGTTCATAAGTTCAGGGAGACAAACTGTAAGTTGATTTTTGACCATCAGTCTCTTATTTTCACCAAAAATGTACTTCTCAAATGAATAAACAGTTGAGACCTTGCCGCACATTTGAGCAGCATTTGTCGCCATCTGGTGGGCAATGTGAACATTTCAGGGCTTTTGTACATTTCCTACTTGAAACCCAAAATTCAGTAAAAAAAAAAAAAGAGACATTTATAAATTTCAGAAATGCATGATTTTTTTGGCAGGCAGATCTTTCATGGTGTAAATTACCAGCAGGGAGTTTGTGCTTCTTGGATATGAACACCTTTAAACCAACAGCAAACCAATTTAGCAGAATTTTTATTTGTGCCTGCTTGTCAAAAACTGTGTTTTTGAATAAAATATTTTCCAAATAAATCATATGAAAATGCTTTGGCTTCTGAGTAAAAGTCACATTTTCTGTCTGATATTTTACAGCATAAATAATTGTTTAATTGTAAATTTATAGTGCAAATAATCCAGAGGTGGCGCTGTTGTTAATTTGATATTCTTTTCCTTTCTTGTCCGCGTAGGCTCACGCGTTACAGCTCCTTTTGTTTCATTGCGGCCGGTTCGGGTAAACAACCTGGAACTGCCATCAGCAGTTTGACTCACAATTGTTTTTCACAGCATCTGTGACGAGAGAAGGTGTGTGTGTGTGTGGTCAGTGAGTGGAACTCTGGATGGTTCCCAGCGGGGCAGGAACCTTGGTTTAAAAATAAACACATAAACTGCAGTGTTTATTAAGTGATGAGTGTGACTCACTTCCTTTGGTTCTATATTAAAATGTAACTGGTGACAACATCAAAGTGCTGAACATTTATGTTTTTTTTTTAATTCTGTATTCTGATCAGGCACATTTGAAGCTGTCCAAAAGGCGTTCTAAATTTAGCGAGGGGCCCTGAGAGGTATTTGCTGGCATGTGAGGAGAGAGTTTTCTACCATTGATGGGGAGGTCAACATGTGTTCATGTTCAGAACGGCAACAGCACCAGGAATGAGTTCATCAAAGCCTCTGTCACAAAGTGCCAACAGCAAACATTTACCCAACTTTAACTCTTCGATATGAAGAAATACTGATTTTCTGTCAACATCCATCCTGGACCGTAGAGAGTTTAATTTTAATATATATATATATATATAGACCCCTATATTAACCAATGACCCTTAATTGAAGTAAGCAGATGAAGATGAGTGAGTGGATATTATTTATATATATATATATATATATATATATATATATATATATATATATATATAGGGGTGATTCTTAGACTATGGGCACTTATGTCCTTTGATCATATTGTATGAAAAACAGAAAAAAGGGGAAATTTCACACTTTTATAGTTATCTTTACAATGAAAGTGTGTTAAGAAATTTGTTCTAGTAGTCTATGATGACTTTTTCACCTTTTTTCAGCATCATTATATGCAAATATTGCTGTTTTGTGCTTGTCCCACACCCAGACTTTTGATCTTCAATGATAAAAATGAATGGTAAAGAAATGTTTTTTCTAATGCTTTAAAATATCTCTGAATAAAATATCAGTAAAATAATCAAAACATAATTGGGGTATTCAATGTCATACAACTGTTGTGATTTTTTTTAAACAAAATGTAGTTGTTCCACACTATTGCCGTAATTTCCACCACAACACTGTAATGTCCCTTTAAACAGTTTGTATGAAAGATTGTTTGGGTAGTTTCTATGAAGATAAACAGTGACATCAGAGCACATGTATATAGCGCCAAATCACAACAAACAGTTGCCCCAAGGCGCTTTATATTGTAAGGCAATGGTGTGGTGGAAATTACATTTACAAGGCCAATAGTGCCCGTAGTTAAAGAATCACCCGTGTGTGTGTGTGTGTGTGTGTGTGTGTGTGTGTGTGTGTGTGTGTGTGTGTGTGTGTGTGTGTGTGTAAAAAAAAAAGCTTTTTGTTTGTTTGTTTTGCCTTTTTAAAATTCAGCTGAAAACTTTTTAAAAAAAATAATGCAGCCATGATTGAGTGGGATATTGCTGTATGTCTGCGTACGTACATTTTTAAAAAATATGCTTGAGTAAATTATCTTATGTTTTATAGTCAAATAATCCTGAACTGATTACCTGTCTGACAGAAATAATCAACTATATTAAAAATTATTTATTTAGATAATTTATAAGAAATCACCTAATAATTACGGTCACCTCTTTGAGCTTTTATGCATTTTATTGTTTTATACCATCCAATAAATATAAATTTTTTTAATTCATATATACAAATGTTTAATATGTACTATTTAATGTCAAAGCGAAAAAACTTCTACATCATTATGTAAAATAAACAAAATATAACATTCCAAATAACTGATTGCAATTTACAACAACTAAATCATCATTTGGTTTTTGACACGTCAGAGGAGGGACAGAAGGAAATTTCCATGTTTTTGAATATCTCTTGGTGTGCATTTAAATCCGTGATGAAAAATATATGTAAACCTGTCTACAGCTCGTTGTCCTCAAAAAGTGAAGAAAGCCACCAAGACAAAAATTAAACCGTTAAAAGCTTCAGTGGCTGCAGAGCCTGTGCTTATATAACTTTTGACTTTTATTGCATCTCCACGGTTATGAACACAGAAAGACTTAATCCAAAAGATGTAAAGTGACAAAGAATTCTTCTTGCATGGATCAAAGGAAACCAGCTGTTTGTAAAAGTATGTGTGTGTCTGTGTGATTATATCAATCACTGTAAACACCATTTTTAGTCATTTTAGCTTCTGGCAAACTGTTTTGATTTTTTTTTTTTTTTATTTTTAGGCTCGATATACATGTCAGTATAAAGTGAATCCTTCAGTAGTTTTATGTTGCGTTCTGTTACCTTACAGCCACGTGCTCCGTCTTATTTTAAACACCAAGAGCCCCCCTCACACACACACACACAGAGAGGAGCCTGAGTGGTGATTTCCAGTCAGTTGAAGCTGGAAAGAAACCAGTTGGAGCTTGGTGATCGCTCAGAGTTTTTCAGCACAGAGAAGTTAGAACAGGTGCATAAAAAAAATCAGCACTGTGGAAACACACGGTCTGAACCTTTGCAGACAGACAACAGCACCTGCTCCTATTTCTCAAAGCGCAGAGGACTGACAACCATTACAAATAAATAAATAAGAAAAATATTCTGAGTTATGCAGCCCCTCTTACTGAATGTATTTATATTACATACATTTTGTTTATATTATTTTCCTATGTCATCATTTGCAGCTTTTCCCTCTTTATTGAACACTGGATATTTTTTGGAATTTGTACTGTTAGAAAAATTAATTGAATACTCAGAAAAAATAATCTTCATTTATCTTTTAAACACAATAGGAACTTTATTCAGAAACATGTTGTAACCTTTGTCCACTTCAAAATGCAATTACGGCCCCTCATACACAAAGAGAGCAAGTAAAGGTGCCTAACTTCATAAACACGTGACCTAGACTGACCAATCAGAAGGGCTACATGCAGATAGATTTTTGTATTATTAATACGGCCACCACCAAGTCAAAATTATGGCTCATTTTGTCAGTGTGTATAGAAGGTGTAGTCAGACATCACATAGTTTCTGCAAAATGAGACGGGAAGGGTTTTAATCCCCTATTTTTCCAACATTTCATTGGACTTTGTGATGTCATAAAGCCATATCTTTAAAAAATGTATGATTCAGATCTGCATCTGTCTCCCTCAAAATTTAATCACCTCTTCCTGATCCCAGCATCCCTTGTTTGGGAAATGACAGTATATTAAAACTCAGCCCCAACTGTACCCTGTGCAAGAAGTAGCCAAATGTTAGGGGAATCCCCAGTGATGTCATAGGGGAAACCCCAACACCACAACCAAATATAGCTACTCTCACTGGAAGACTGAAAATTTCTCCAAAATTACCATGCAGCATAATATCTTGGCAAAATGTACATTTCCAAGGGTGTAGCAAGATGTTCGTGAGTGGGGGGGTGTTGGGGCTTGATTTTTTGGCTTTAAGGCCTGGCCCCTCTCCCATGCACCCCATGCCCACCTTCATCCTGCTATACTACCACACCCATAGTCGATATTTCAAAACAAGTCACAGTTTACAGGTTAAAATATACAAGAGCTCTTGGAGGAAACTGCATTAATGCAAATGTACAAGTAGAAGTATTGCTCCATTTCAAGAAGCTTGAGTGTAGGCTGCTGTGAGACACCACCAATGAAGACCGACCTGTTGCTTATATTAGTGGATTACCACCATGACATTTAGGGAATAACCCTGTCGTGTCTGATGATTTGCAGACATTCATGCTGGTTACACAGTCACAAATTAAGCTTTAACGGCGGCGCGTTAGCGATAAAACAGATATTTGCGACAGTAATCCAGCATGAACGTCCACAAATCATCAGACACAACAGGGTTATTCCCATTCTAATCCAATTCTATCATATGGTTTATTTTTTCTGTAGGTAATTCGGTTGGTGAGGCTAACCGTGAGGCAGCTCACTTCAACAGCGGTCATGGCGTGGAGTAATCCATCAAATGTGAAAATCCATCAAATGTGAAACGGTAATTCTGTATCAGAATCCACATCAATACTTTCGTGTGGTAGCTTAAATTCACCCATTTCGGCATCGTCGTCGGTACGCGACTTTCTCTCACTCTCATTTAATAGCGCCATTATTGACATCTGTGTAGCAGCGCGCCAGTCAGGGCATGGCATAACACATTAACCCTCTGGGGTCCGAGGGCATTTTTTGGACAGTTCACTCGTCTGGCATAATGTTTTATTATTGCTGTTAACAGCTCTCCCTGCATCCCACAATCACGTTTTGTGTCTCTTTTTTTCAGGACAACCTGTGCTTTCATAATATACACTCAACAAAAATATAAACGCAACACTCTTGGTTTTGCTCCCGTTTTGTGTGAGATGAACTCAAAGATCTAAAACTTTTTCCACATACACAATATCACCATTTCCCTCAAATATTGTTCACAAACCAGTCTAAATCTGTGATAGTGAGCACTTCTCCTTTGCTGAGATAATCCATCCCACCTCACAGGTGTGCCATATCAAGATGCTGATTAGACACCATGATTAGTGCACAGGTGTGCCTTAGACTGTCCACAATAAAAGGCCACTCTGAAAGGTGCAGTTTTATCACACAGCACAATGCCACAGATGTCGCAAGATTTGAGGAAGCGTGCAATTGGCATGCTGACAGCAGGAATGTCAACCAGAGCTGTTGCTCGTGTATTGAATGTTCATTTCTCTACCATAAGCCGTCTCCAAAGGCGTTTCAGAGAATTTGGCAGTACATCCAACCAGCCTCACAACCGCAGACCACATGTAACCACACCAGCCCAGGACCTCCACATCCAGCATGTTCACCTCTAAGATCGTCTGAGACCAGCCACTCGGACAGCTGCTGGAACAATCGGTTTGCATAACCAAAGAATTTCTGCACAAACTGTCAGAAACCGTCTCAGGGAAGCTCATCTGCATGCTCGTCATCCTCATCGGGGTCTCGACCTGACTCCAGTTCGTCGTCGTAACCGACTTGAGTGGGCAAATGCTCACATTCGCTGGCGTTTGGCACGTTGGAGAGGTGTTCTCTTCACGGATGAATCCCGGTTCACACTGTTCAGGGTAGATGGCAGACGGCGTGTGTGGCTTCGTCTGGGTGAGCGGTTTTCTGAGGTCAATGTTGTGGATCGAGTGGCCCATGGTGGCAGTGGGGTTATGGTATGGGCAGGCGTCTCTTATGGACGAAGAACACAGGTGCATTTTATTGATGGCATTTTGAATGCACAGAGATACTGTGACGAGATCCTGAGGCCCATTGTTGTGCCATACATCCAAGAACATCACCTCATGTTGCAGCAGGATAATGCACGGCCCCATGTTGCAAGGATCTGTACACAATTCTTGGAAGCTGAAAATGTCCCAGTTCTTGCATGGCCAGCATACTCACCGGACATGTCACCCATTGAGCATGTTTGGGATGCTCTGGACCGGCGTATACGACAGCGTGTACCAGTTCCTGCCAATATCCAGCAACTTCGCACAGCCATTGAAGAGGAGTGGACCAACATTCCACAGGCCACAATTGACAACCTGATCAACTCTATGCGAAGGAGATGTGTTGCACTGCATGAGGCAAATGGTGGTCACACCAGATACTGACTGGTATCCCCCCCAATAAAACAAAACTGCACCTTTCAGAGTGGCAGTTTATTGTGGGCAGTCTAAGGCACACCTGTGCACTAATCATGGTGTCTAATCAGCATCTTGATATGGCACACCTGTGAGGTGGGATGGATTATCTCAGCAAAGGAGAAGTGCTCACTATCACAGATTTAAACTGGTTTGTGAACAATATTTGAGGGAAATGGTGATATTGTGTATGTGGAAAAAGTTTTAGATCTTTGAGTTCAACTCATATAAAATGGGAGCAAAACCAAAAGTGTTGCGTTTATATTTTTGTTGAGTATATATACTTTTGTTGTTTTTTATAAGTGTAATAAAGGTTTACAATCAGAAATAAGAAAGGAAAAAGTAAAGCGGAAAATAATTTTCCACACACATTTATTCAAAACACACAGCAAGCTATAATAAACAACTGTTTTGACACTTTATAAAGGTAATTTGAGGTCTTGTGTGAAAGCCTGTACAAAAAAAGGTTCAAACAATAAGCACAAATGCACATTTTGAACAATATATACAAAATGGTCTATCCTTTTTTGTTTGTCTTAATCTCAAAGCAATTTCTGTCTGCTAATACACAAAGGTTACACCACAAACTTCTACTTCTGCTGTGTTTTGGAGTGTTCTGTGCTGCTCCTAAAGCAGCTTTCATTCAAACTTTGGCCCACTTTGGCTCCTTACAGTCTGAGGAGCGGCCCTCCCCCTCGCTCCATTGATATGGTAAACAGTGCTTTACGCTGAGAAAGCAACAGAGTTATCCAGTAACATTCACATGCAAACTAGTGGAGCAATCCTGATAGTTACACACTCTTTGTTTGAGCACGTGAGATTGTCATCAGAGGCTCTCCGTCTGCTTTCACTGATCGCTGTGTAATGGCGCAGGAGCCCAATAGTATGTACTCATTGGAGCACCCAGGGGTCTATTCAAACAGGCCAACTAGTAACACATCACTCCTGAAAACGATCTTTGGCTTTTTACGTGAGTTAAATCTGCCCTACGATTAGATTTTGGAAAACCATGTGACGGTGAACCAATTCCGATTGGACACTCACATTGCGCACGTCATCACACAGCTTCTATGAGAAATACAAAGATGGCTGGCTCGAGAGTCCGCGGAGTTAACTTTTCAGCAAAAAAAAAAAAAAAAAAAAAAGCAAGTTTCTATCTCATATCATTAAAAGTGAAAATTAAAAAGTTTTTACTGGACTATTTATGAACAAGTATGAGTTTAAGTTGACACCATGTTATATGTATATTTATCACAAACTTAGTCAAACTCTAATATACAGGTATTAGCAATGATAAATAATAATCCATAACTATCAGATCATTGTTCATATCCTTACATCCTTTTCTTGCTTTGAATTTTTTTTGAGGGGGGGTGGGAGCTGCAGCCCTCTCAGGCACCCTTGCTACGGCACAGTTTGCATAACATGAACAATTTTTATTCATTTGACTTTTTTCTATGGGCCTTCCCTCTTCTACAGTCATCAAATCTCTTTCCAGTAAGCGTCAACTGAAGCCGATCAGCTATCGTCACGCTACATTTGGGGGACGGGCTAAAAAAATGTAAGTCTGCTCTTAGGATTTACTCAAACTTGATTTTTTTTTTTTTTTTTTAGCTGTAAGCAGTAGTCATTACAATATAAACACAAACAAACAAAAAACAAAACAAAAGACTGAACACATTTCAGTATATATGTAATGAGTCCAGAATATATAAAATTTTCACTTTCTGGAATAACTGACAAAATACTGAACTGAGACAGAAGCGATAAACTCCGCCCCGTCATTGTGGAAGTTCAATCCTATGAACTCGGAGTAAAGCGTGACAAGTGTCCCGGTCTCCCCCACAACGAACTGGGCCACGTTCTGATATCCGTCACAAACTACCAGAACCAGTCTTTAAAAATTAATAGTAAAAAAATGAATATATCTGCAGCATTTAGGATGTTAGTCAGTGTTGAACAAAGTCGAGGCTAAATATAATAACGTCATGTGGTTTTGTTATGTGAACTTACCGTCAGCAGGTTGGGAGAAGTTGACGTAAGCGTAACCGAGGGACCGGCGAGTGATCATGTCCCGGCACACCCGGATGGACAGAACCGGACCGGCGGGGCTGAACTTCTCATACAGCATAGCCTCCGTGATGTCGGTGTGCAAATCCCCAACATAGAGAGAAGCCATCGGATAATTCCCGGTGCCGGTGTTCATATCTCCAGTGTCGATCCGCTTCGAAGTCGATTTAAACGTCTTTTTCAGACGCCAGCTTCGATTTAAACCCGAGGCCTGAGGTTTGGTTAGTCTTTTTCCCCTTCAATATTTTTTTTAAATAATTTAAATTTTGCTATTTTTTTGAGCGTTTATATTTCTTTAAAGATTTGGTTCCTTGTTTTTATGGAGGATTTTTTTGCTTCAGTTTTATATTTTTTATTTTTTTTTTTATTAAAGTTTTTTTTTTTCTTCACGAACAGTGAGTGGACACTCACAGTTGTTTTGTGGCCGTGAAAAGAGAGCGTGGGAGGAACAGCGTGGACACTTTATACACAGAAGATGCGGAGGTCAGAAACAGCGCGCATGCGCAGTGCAGACCCGATCTCGACTCCACAGCGACACCTGCCGAGGACTGTACGCACAAACCATAGAGTTATGTTTGAATGGGAATGTGGACAATTTGATGACGGGACTCTAAAAATCATCACTCCGCAGGTCTGGTTACTATTTAATGTTAAAAGTACTAATTAAAATGTGCAAAGGCGTGTTACTGACACACTATATAAAGAAAAGCTACATATTAGTTTTTTTATTTTTTTATTTTTTATTTATTTTTTGCACATTTGTGGATGTGGTTACATACACACAGATTGAAAAACACTTTCAGATACTTTTACTACAATAATGGCCCCATACACTGTAGGATTTATTACCAGACTCTGAATATATTTTTAACAGTCTGTTCATTCAGTTTTGAGTTGTCGCTGCAATTCATGGATGTTTTATGTAAGCGTTATATTGTAGTTTGCAATCTTTTGGTGTCCACTTCAAGTACAATATACTTCTAAAATATTTAAAATAAAATTTTAAAAAAAGGCTGTGAATTTTTTTTTTTTTTTGGGGGGGGGGGGGGGGGGGGGGGGAATAATTCACTGTAGAACCACCACTTTTAAGTTTGAAATGAGCTCTTGATATGTGAGCAGAGGCAGCCATGTTGGTACAGGAGCCCATCATATCCAGTAATGGTAGAATGCAACCTGCGACAAAAATCCTACGTAGGAACGGGTCCTATGGGTCCAGTCTCAGACGTCAGCATTTGCCTGAAAGTGACTTTGAGACTCTAACATTTTAATGATGGTAAAACAAAGTGGCTTTACAATAGTTCTTAAACTTTTAAGTTTCCAAATTCAGTACAGTATGAGCTAAACTCCAGTGTTGTAGAATTTCCTGAATGAACAGGTTTCTTTCAGTGTACAATTAAAGTCAAAATTCAGGATTTTCCTCTTAAGGGTGATTCTTAGACTATGGGCACTTATGTCCTTTGATCATATTGTATGAAAAACAGAAAAAAGGGGAAATTTCACACTTTTATAGTTATCTTTACAATGAAAGTGTGTTAAGAAATTTGTTCTAGTAATCTGATGACTTTTTCACCTTTTTTCAGCATCATTATATGCAAATATTGCTGTTTTGTGCTTGTCCCACACCCAGACTTTTGATCTTCAATGATAAAAATGAATGGTAAACAAAATGTTTTTTCTAATGTTTTAAAATATCTCTGAATAAAATATCAGTAAAATAATCAAAACATAATTGGGGTATTCAATGTCATACAACTGTTGTGATTTTTTTAAACAAAATGTAGTTGTCCCACACTATTGCCGTAATTTCCACCACAACACTGTAATGTCCCTTTAAACAGTTTGTATGAAAGATTGTTTGGGTAGTTTCTATGAAGATAAACAGTGACATCAGAGCACATGTATATAGCACCAAATCACAACAGTTGCCCCAAGGCGCTTTATATTGTAAGGCAATGGTGTGGTGGAAATTACATTTACAAGGCCAATAGTGCCCGTAGTTCAACAATCACCCTTAAATTCATAATGTTTGATTGCCTGCGGCTATGACAACAGATGGACCTCTTTTTTTTTTTTTTATTTCTAAGTACATGTCTGCGTGGCTACAATAGAACTTAAATTTGCATGCATTTGTCAAGAGTCCATCGTTAATCAATCAACTTTTTTCTTGTATAGCGCCAAATCACAACAAACAGTTGCCCCAAGGCGCTCCACATTGCAAGGCAAGGCCATACAATAATTATGAAACACAGTCTACGTCTAAAGCAACATAACCAAGGGATGGTCCAGGGTCACCCGATCCAGCCCTAACTATAAGCCTTAGCGAAAAGGAAAGTTTTAAGCCTAATCTTAAAAGTAGAGAGGGTATCTGTCTCCCTGATCTGAATTGGGAGCTGGTTCCACAGGAGAGGAGCCTGAAAGCTGAAGGCTCTGCCTCCCATTCTACTCTTACAAACCCTAGGAACTACAAGTAAGCCCGCAGTCTGAGAGCGAAGCGCTCTAATGGGGTAATATGGTACTACGAGGTCCCTAAGATAAGATGGGACCTGATTATTCAAAACCTTATAAGTAAGAAGAAGAATTTTAAATTCTATTCTAGCATTAACAGGAAGCCAATGAAGGGAGGCCAACACGGGTGAGATATGCTCTCTCCTGCTAGTCCCCGTCAGTACTCTAGCTGCAGCATTCTGAACCAACTGAAGGCTTTTCAGGGAACTTTTAGGACAACCTGATAATAATGAATTACAATAGTCCAGCCTAGAGGAAACAAATGCATGAATTAGTTTTTCAGCATCACTCTGAGACAAGACCTTTCTGATTTTAGAGATATTGCGTAAATGCAAAAAGGCAGTCCTACATATTTGTTTAATATGCGCTTTGAATGACATATCCTGATCAAAAATAACTCCAAGATTTCTCACAGTATTACTAGAGATCAGGGAAATGCCATCCAGAGTAACGATCTGGTTAGACACCATGCTTCTAAGATTTGTGGGGCCAAGTACAATAACTTCAGTTTTATCTGAGTTTAAAAGCAGGAAATTAGAGGTCATCCATGTCTTTATGTCTGTAAGACAATCCTGCAGTTTAGCTAATTGGTGCGTATCCTCTGGCTTCATGGATAGATAAAGCTGGGTATCATCTGCGTAACAATGAAAATTTAAGCAATACCGTCTAATAATAATCAGGGCAGTGACGCCTGCCACTGTTGTAAGTTCAGACTGTATGTTTGCATGAGATTAAAATATGCAGGAGCTTAAGGGTTGTGCTTTTTAGTTGAATGTAGGTTCAATTTTAGGAGTCAAAAATAACCCACAACTGAAGATACAGAATTCTCATCTTTGCTAAGGCACAAGTGAGATTTTATTGAATATCATGAACATCTGCATTCAGTTATTCTGCTCTATCCAGCCTCCTGGAGAAGATAAGAGATGCAGGAGTTAATTAATGCAGCATGTAAAATATAAAAGCCAACATCTTCAGAGGCGTTACCTCAATAAGTCCATAAAGAATGAGACTAAGCCCTTCAGTTTGGGACCATTGCTCTTCACTCCCTTCAAGCCACATTTACCAGTGGAGCCTTTTCCTTCGTCCTGCTTCACCACTACCTCGTAACTCAAGGATTGCGACCCATCAGCACCTTTGGAAAACTTGATTTTTGAACGGATCATTGGCTGGAGGTCTGCTTCCTCTTGTTTAACTGAATGTCTTGGTGTCCCATTCAGATGTTCTCCACGTTGAAGAGCCAAACTGTCCAGAAGGTTCTCAGCTGGGAAATTGTTGGATACTTCTGTGGTGAAGATGTTGGGTTCTTCAATCCATTTTTCCACTGAAGAATCTGCTTCCTTGTCCATGTAACCGTGATGTGGAGGAATTTGCCAACCATCAAGGAGCTGAAGATTCACCCGCTGTGCGCGAGCGTCATGTTGACCTCTGATCTCTGTACCTGGCATTTGTTCCTGAGGTGTTGTCCAGCCATCAACCATCAGAAGACCAAGACCCGACACTGATGCATCACCTGGAATTTTGTTCGTGAGCGTACTCCAAACGGAGACTGGATCAGCACCGGGAGGCTGCAGCGCCGTATCATTTGACAGCGAGTTGTTTGGATGGAGCTCCATGATGAGATCACCTTCAGCTTCAGAGAGAATCTCATTTCCCTGTTCAGCGTCTGCAGCTTGGACCTGCTGTCCAGGCAACCACACAGTCAGTCTTTTATTTGGATCCTGTCTCACAGCTATGACACCCTTTGGGGTGAAGGATCCTGGGGAATCTGGGCTGTTGCGACTCCAGACAGACGCACCAGAGATTATCTGGTCAAGCAGGTGTCCTGAGCCAGATCGACTCTCAGCCACCTGAGCATCAGACTGCATCAAGTCCATCACAGGGACTGTGGAGGAATCTCCTAGTTTAAAGACTGAAGGAGAAGGTCTCACTGTGCCTTGGTTCTCCAGAATCACCAGCAGGCCTGAGCTGACTGTAGCTCTGGCATCTGAAATGAAAGTCTGAGCTGAAGGAGCAGAATAGAGATCACTGATAATGCAACAGTAAGGTACCAACCATGAGGCACGTTTGTGAATGAAGGGCCTTTGCACCATGAACTGCAACAGTCACACACGTCTACATTTCCATTTAGCTCCTCCCATCTGAAACAAGAAAGTTTTACCCGATGTGGCTGATTAACATACAAATAGAATTTGGTGTAGAAAGACTACCTGGACCAGATCATGTTGTAGTTGCAAGACTTGGATCCTGAGGTGACACCCTGGTCAGTGATGACCACACTACAGTGGATGTACACCTTGAGAAGAAAATGACAAACTCAGACAGTTAAACAGCAGAAGCCACAAACAATGAGGTCTTTAAAAAAACAAACAAAAACAAAGCCTCACCTCAGATGTCAGATATGAAGTGTTCAGAACAAAATTCACCACGTCTTTGCCAGAGACTGTAAATTGTGCAACAGGCCGATACGATTCCCAAAGAGCTGCACAGCTGGAAGGGGGGGGAATCATTTGTATACATGAATCTGATGTGCGACAAGCAGTGGTGGATCTACAGGTGGCTGTGCAAACCTACCCTCCAATCTACTGATCAAAGATGTGATCAAGTACAGAAAAGGTCTTTGCATGCCGAGTTTGTTACTTCTACCTTATAGGCAGCTGTGCTTTGGGTATTGTAGTTTCTTATCTATATCCTGACTTATTGCATGTAACTGGGTTGTCCAGGGCTTTGTTCAGACAGCCAAGTCCACATTTGTCTCAAGCCACGGTCCATAAACTCATGTTTAAAGTAAAGATTATTAAAATTGAGTCAGTATTTAGCTTCCCAGATTGCCTAGAATGCAGGAAGAAATCTGTTTTTAAGTTGGGGGGGTCATACCCTTGGACCACTCCATCCAATATTGGAGCCACCCCTGAGAAAGTCATGAAAGTTCAGTATTCTGCACTTTTTTGTTCCATCACTTGCAGATGGTCCCTGATAAGTTCCTGCCTTCAACTTGAAGATATTTAAGTGATGCAAACCTGCAGCTGCCCCAGCTCAAAGTGGCGACACCGATTTATCCACTTACCCTTTATTTATTATAACTGCATGTCTCGGTCTGGCCTGAGGCTTTGGGGACGCTGAGACGAAACAGGATTGGATAAAAAGCTCTTCGTCATCTGTGGTTTTTGCAGAAACTTGAAGATTGACCATCTGGCCTCTTTCATAGGTGTTGGACTCTGCAGAAGGACAGAGTTTCACACACACACACCACTTCAAACTGAATTAAAAACCATCCTGACCCACGTTATGACTCACGGTTCATGACTTCGATGGTGAAACTCCTGCTGTGTTCAGGGAGGACCATCGGGATCAGGTTCTCAGACCTGATGAGACAGGACCCCCCCACCTTTAGCATTGACCTTTAAACACATACATGGTTGGGTAACTGAGAAGCACCTCATCGGCATGCAGGAGATGTGGACCATGAAAGGAGTTGGCCACCAGGAGTTGACGGGTCTCCTTGGACTGAAGTGGAGAGAGTTGACATACACCTCTAATCCTTTCTGTACCTGTGGAACACACCTTTTAGACACACCCCAGAGTTCAAGGACATCAGGACCAGTGTTTGTTGATCTCACCACAAGAGTAGTTCCACACTGATCCAGATTATACGTAAAGACAAAGTGGTTTGGAAACTGTTTGTTGCTGGAGCAACCGTTGCCCAGCTGCAGCTCCTCTTCCCTCAGCGTGACAGCGCCGAGTCTCTTACTGACCAACACGTTTAAACGAAACTCATCACAGGACACCTGCACAGTGGGAACATTCACATACAGAGGCAACGTCGCCAGCATGCTGCCGTCAGGTACCTGGGTTCGCCAAGTGCTAAAAACACCATCATTAGAAAAATCGAAGGATCTTCTAATTGGAAAACCCAGAACATTGTCCCAAAATCCTGGAAAATCTGAGGAAAATAAATTATTTTGCTCTTCATTCAATGCTGGAACAACAATAAAGTGTCCAAGAATAACAAGGCACAGAAACAACTGTAACACCCCCATTACAAGTCCCAAAGTGAGTCACCCACTCTGACTACACACCTGCTGCTAGTGTGGCTTTAATCAGGTGCAGCAGTGACAGGTGCAGCCAATCAGATGATGAAGCCTGCATGCAAATATGCTGCATTCATGTGAAATGGGATTTTACGCCATTGACCTCCAGTGTGACTTCTAATGTTTCTGACTTTATTTACTGCCTGCATTTAATCATTAAAGAAAACTACAAAACTGCATCAGTGGCAACAACCTTGCTAATGTTGCAGTGCGTTCTGAATTAAGCCAAGTCTTTTTTTTTGACATTCAAAGTCTTAGAAAAACAAAAACACACAATACAAAGACACATTTTTTTTTTTATATTAGACAGTTATACCAATATTTCTCCAGGAGGTGACTGGTGTTGTACACTATAACACTATAGGACTCCACAGATGGTGTTCTGGGAAACACACCTCAATTTATTAGACAAATTTCTCAACAGATGGCCACAAATAATTTAAAAAAAGAAAATAAATGTTACAGGGAATTCCATACAAAACACACCATGTCAATCTAATTTAAATGTTTGTTTTTGCTAAACTTGGAGAGATATGGGTCATTTGGAGATTATCAGATATCTGCATCTGCAGCTAATCACAATTATGATTACAGCAGCTATAAAACGTTCCACAAATATAACTTTCAAATGTTTCACTGTAAAATTTTGCAGTCATTTAAGGAATCTGCATCAGCAGAGGTACATTTGGACCTTCCCAATATGGCGCCAGTTTTTCCATGACTGCAATAAATATGTCAGAGGTGCCACGTGCATGATCAAAAAGCATGTTTGTACCACAAAAAGACAGTTAAATAATAAATAAAATAGAGCAAAGCAAAATTTGATTAAACAATGAAGCAAAGCATCGGAGCTTCTTCTTCATCCTATTATGGTTAACGTTCACGTGTCCTACAGCGCCACCCCGTGTCTCGGTGGTAAAATGCAGTTACTGTGACGTCAATGCAGAGAGATAAATTAATAATTAACAATATTAAGTTCCTGTTAATGTACCGGATGCTGCAGTTTAAGGACAAATACATCCGACTGTTGGCGAGGGGATAAAACAAAGAAAGAAAGAAAAAAAAACAATGAAAAAAAAAAGTAAATTTCAGTCAGCTATTATGCGCGCGATAGTGGTGAACTTAAATATTCATTTTTACCATATTGTCAGCAGTATAAGTCATAATTTTACGAAATCATTTTTAACGGGTTTTTGTTTACTAGTTTGGGAGGTCGTGTGACTTATACACCGAAAAAAAATTCACACATTTGTTATTAATATTAAGAATAATTATAATTACTATTTACATAGAATTTTCCCAGGAATCAAAGCACTAAACAAAAATAAACTCTAGTAATAAAAAATAACTGCCTATAATAATAAAATACTGCACTACAACGACGCACAAAAATCCATATATTCTAGAAAACACGGTTTGTTTACATCCTGAACTACCTTGTATTTATTTTTGTTTAGAGTCTTTGATAGCTGCTGTGTTATTTGAAAAGGCCTCATGAATCTTCTGCGATTTATGTTGTATTAAACTATAATACATTTATTTCCTTGTGAAGAAATACATGGAAAATACGTAAGTATGGATTTAATATAATCTTGATTTGTTTTGAAGCCCCGCCCCGCAGAATGACAGGGGGCGGAGCTTCTTGGCTGTCGGTCCGCGCGCGCTGGTTTCCGCAGGTGAGCGCGAGGAGAAGAGAGAGAGAGAGAGAGAGAGGAAAAAAAAAAAAACCCGGAGGGAAATGAGTTTAACAACAATTTAGAGCTGTCGGTATCCCAGAGGACGCTGAAATCATCATGGTCCACTTTGGTAAGTTCCGTCTGCTGAGTCCTGAACGGAACAGAAATGTTTGTGAGTAAAAGTTTTCAGGTGTGGTCTGTCTGTCGGAGCGAGGGGCGGGGCTTATAGGAGGTACAGAATGGTGAACCTTTTCTGCTTCACATTAATATCTCGCTATAATCACGTTATTGTCATGTTTTGACCATATATTAAATCCATGCTAAGTACATTTTTATTCAACTATTGTAGTAACTTGTACATTAATGAAGTATTTACATTTGCTACTATTTAAAACAACTTCACTGCACCCCAAAGAATAATACTGGACTAATAACGCCACTAGTAATAATTATATAATAACGTAATAAAGTCTTTAACCAGTCACAGAGGAGCTGCCCTCTGTTGTCACTGTACGGTGGCCTCTTTGGGTCATTCACAACCTTCAAACACCAAAGATCAAAATGATCAGCAACATAATTACATTTTTCTTCATTGTATTTCCGGTGCATTTTGTTAGGAAGTTAGATTTTAAACTAAATGAAATGGGGTGGCGGTGGGGGGGAGCTCAGCTGCACCTGGTCGGTGGGGGTTAGGGTCCAGGGGGTTAGGCAGGGACCTTATTGGGACACGTGTTTCAAAGTCCCTGTGTGTGGCAGCCTGGTTGGTCCAACTCCCCAGAAGGATGTGGCCCTTGATGAAGTCCTTTAGGGGGTCTGATGCCGCCCTGTGTCCTCGGGTTGGGGGGGGGGGGGGTTGTAGCCCCTCTGAGGAGTAGGTGTGGCCTCCCATGTAGTTGGGTCCAGTGTGGGGCTTGAGGGGCTGCTTGGTGCAGGTGGGTGTTCCCTCTCCTGTGGTTGCTCTGTGGTCACGTCCCTTCTCCTGGTATCAGGATATTGTTTCTGTTCTATTGCATGGCTCCTCCCACTGGGATGGCGACGCTCTGCCGTGTGGTTCCGGGGCCCCTGCATGGCTGTGGAGTTGCAACTACAGTTTTGGGGCTCTGTGACCCCGACACGATTCCTCACAATCATTACTCAGGACATTTCACACCTTTCAGACTTTGCATGATTCATAACGTTTCCACACGTTCACATTCATGTGACTCACGTAAAATTCTGCACGTTCTGATTTTTTCTGCCGTCATCTGGAGCTCCATAGATGTTCATCTAATCTTCAGTTCCTCATGGGCGCAATTTGGCGGGGGATAGGGGGGACATGTCCCCCCAACCTTTTCAACCAGGGGGGACAGAATATGGTATGTCCCCCCACCTTCTGACATATATGTGTGTACTTGAAACATGCTATGCCAGTCTTATGTGCAAAATCATGTCAGAATAGTATCTTTGTTTGTGCAACTTTGTATTTTTAGCAGCATTGACTTGTTTACAACACCTGTTTCTTGTTTGTCACATTCAGAATTTTCTGGGACTGCATTTGCCCAGATTTGAAACCAAAAATAGTTGCCTCTAGGGACTAGTGTCTACACATAAGTATCAATGGACCATATGCTAATTTACTAAATTCTGAAAGTTAGAAAAGAAAATCAGAAAAGCTATCTGGGACCTCAGAAAGCCCATCTGCAATTATTGCTTGAGCTCCAAAATCAGTCTATGCAAGCGAAATTATGTTCAGTATGAGTGTTGTCATTAGTGCCACTTTGAAAATTAAATTCATGATAAGTAATTTATCCTAAACGTATGATCTGTTGTTTTTCAAACTTGTGCAAAAACAAATCTTGAGAAAAAAAATACAGTATGCGATAGTTAATAATTATTAAGAGCCTGTTCTTTCATATTTATGAATACATTTTACCACATTGCAGTTGTTTTTTTTTTTTAATGAAAACTCAACCTATCATTCTTTTTGAGTTCTACACATGTGGTGATACCTTATTTACACCAGGAGGTTAATAAAATCAATGCTGGCTATTCTCAGAATAAAGTACTTATATCCACAATTTCAGTGGATCAGACACAGTTTTTGTTGCCATCACTGTCTGTTTGTCACTGCTCAAACAAAGCGCTTTGAGTGTCTGATGCAGATGGAAAAGCGCTATATAAATTCAGTCCATTTACCTTTTATCACTGTCTGTTTGTTTGTCTCCTTAAATTGTGCAGGAAAATAAAGCAACAAACTGCTGCAGCAATAAAAAAAAAATCTACATATATGTTCTTAGTGATATGAGCCACTAGTGACTCAGAGCAAAATAGACAAACAAGGAGAGGAAAAAATACAACTGTCTCATAAAGCTCAAAACACTAAATGAAACAATTCGGAAAACAAGCGACTGCTGAGATAGGCTCCAGCCCCCGTAACCCTGATGAGTGAGTGAGTGAGTGAGAAAACAAGTGTTTCAGAAAAACAACTGCTTCCGAATGCTCAAAACATTAAATGAAAAAATTTGGAAAACAAGTGTTACACAAAGCTCAAATGCTTGTTTCATCATACTCAAAACATGAAGCAATTGCTTTGGAAACCGACTATCTCATTATGCTCAGAACACTAAATGAAACAATTTGGAAAACAAGTTTCAGAAAGCTCAAATGATCGCTTCATAATGCTCAAAACACAAACCAAGTGCTTCGGAAACCGACTGTCTCATAATGTTAAAAACACTAAATGAAACAATTCAGAAAATGGGTGTTTCTTAATGCTCAAAACATGAAATGACAATTCTTCAGGAACAGACTGGTTCATAATACTCAAAACACTTGGATGATGGCATCCGATATCATGGGCATCCCTTGGTTCAGATAATGATTCATTGTTTTGAAATGCTCAAAATGTAAATTGCTTTAAAAATATATGTATATATTTTAAATAAATAAAATTTCTGAGGATCACATTAAAAAAAATCCCCAAAAAAGGTGGTGAATCAGACAAACTTTGCTTGTGACTGTTTGATGGTCTCTGGACCTCCTGCAGGAGTTTGCTGTGTCAACCTGAAGGACAACAAAGCCCTGATGAAGATGGGCTTGGGGTTGGTACTGGTCGGCCACGTGAACTTTATCTTGGGAGCGCTGGTGCACGGTCCCGTGCTGAGGCACATCAACGTGCGTGGTTGGGCCTGGGCCACTTACTCTGTGTCCAGCGTCATCGCTATCGTGGCGGGCCTGGTGGTAAGTGACCTCAAACACGACCCCTGCAGACAAACTCTGAGAGGGCGCTGGTATTGGTGGAAGAACTGCTAAAACCGGCACCCATGAAGGTCGCACCCGTCTCTTCCTCTGTCAAAATGCAAAAGACAGTTTCAGTCCAACTCGGTGGCCCATCCTTCTGCAGCATGTCAAGGTCAAAGGTCACATTAGAAACCATTGCCCAAAAATGGTCTGTAAGGTTTGTGCAGATGCAAAGAGACTGTGTTCCAGTTGGGCATCTCTACCTGTAGGGGTCAAAGGTCACGAGTGAGGTCGGGGTTAATGTTGTTTAAAAGTCTGCACTCGAGTGCCGAACAAGTTCACATCTTAATGTGGACACACGTTTAATGGTTTGTTCAAAGAGTTTGAACTGTCGCTGCTGTTTGTTTGTTGACGTCCTCTGTGGAAAAACAAAAACAAACAGAAACTGTGAACAGTTTGTCATGAAAACCTGTCGAGTCTCTCGTCACCTTCGGTCTTGTGTCTCACAGTGCGTCTTTGTCTCACGTGTGGTTGTTGTTATATTGTGTCACCTGTATGCCGTGAAAATGATCGTATCTCCTGACACCTGACCTCTTGTGCCCCCTAGGGACTTATTGCTGGAATAACAGCCATTGTGTTGTCCAAAAACAAGAAAAGCAGGAGCCTGGTAAGAACTGCCCCCCCCCCCGCCTCTAGTCACGCTTCCCGTCTGCCGCCAGATCCTGTCAGAACATGTTGCAGTTTGTAGTTTTGGAGTGTGGTTTTGTTGGGGGGGGGGGTTCTGTGCCTGACTGTCGTCTGCCTGAAGTGTTTTCAGACCAACACGTACTGACTAACAGCAGGGTTTTTTCTTTTGGTGTTGTCGTTGCAGAAGTGGGCCCTGCTGGTCATCAGCTTCCTGGCAGGTCTCTTGGCAACCGCCTCCTCCTCGAGTCTGATGGTTTCCATGGTGACGGCCATCATTGGTAAAGGATGGAACCTGCTGGCTGAGTGCACGTTTCCAGAAGGCTTTTGGCAGACTCCAGATGGACCTTCCAGCATCATCTATGAATGCCCCTTTGACCCCACCCGTATCTACGTAAGCTCACGGCCTGAAAATAAACATGGCGTGTTGACTGAAAACAGTCATCACCACTCAGGGGTGCTGTTTTAACAGCTATTTTAATGTTGGTTGGTTGATCTGTCAGGGTGAAGTCCACCTCACTCCGTATGACTGCTGGGATAGGCTCCGACCCCTCACGACCCTTAATTGGATTAAGTGGGTACAGAAAATGGATGGATGGTTGATCTGTTCAACATAGCACCACAAACACAATGATTTTTTTCATTCGTATGTGAGAGTTCAGGTCCTGGCAGGAAAAAAAAAAAAAAAGTGTTTGACCTTTGACCCTCGCCTTTTAAAAAATTGCAGTATTTGGTCAGTTTGACACATTTTATCATCAGTTTTCAAAATCTGCATTATTGGATTAGGACAGTTAATTTTTCTGGTTCTTATGTTAAGTAGCAGCACAGGCTGTGGTGTACACATGTGCTACAGAGTTCCTGTCTGCCATTGCCCACATAAACACTGTTAAAAAGAGAGTTCCTCACACAGAAAAAAAAAGTAACATACTGTGGAAATTGACAAACTATTGTCGAAATAGTCACATGGAATAATGGAACTTCAACCAACATAATTATTTTCATTTGCGCAGATTTGAGAAGTTGACTTTGAGACCTGCGCTAACTGAACAACTGCTTAGCAAACATTAAAGGTTTGATGTGTTCATATTAAGTCCTGAAGAAGTAACTTGTTGCCTGCTTTGTCCACTAGGGGACGACCATCTTCCTGTGGGTACCACTCATTGTGATGTCAGTGGTGGAGATGGTTTTCTCCTTCCACTGCTTTGGCGCCTGCACATCCTTCCTGTACTTGTGTCCGTGCCGGAAGCAGCCGAGACTCTCCAAGAGGGTGAGCTACGCATCAGTCTGCGCTCACTCAACACAATCAAAATTCAAAGTTTTCCTGGAATTTCTGCATACAGCGTGGCGCGGCCGTACAGAGCACGCGTGTGAAATCATCAGAGTTCCAGTTTGTATTTCTCTCTTTGATACGCGTGGATTCACATTGGGGCTAATATGAGATCACAACAGTCAAAGCTTAGATCAAACTACAGCCCTCAATCACATTTCTTCAGTGCGTTTTAGCTTCAGTACTCAGGCAAAAAACAAATCTTGAACTCTTCCAGATGTCATGCCCTGTGGCAATGCCATGCTGCATTATGGGTAATAAAACAAAATACTGGATGAGGTTATTTTGTCTTCTTTTTCTTTCACTCAGTCGCCACAGCAGAGCCAACGTGGATTTGCACTCTGATTTGGCACAAATTTTACGCCGGATGCCCTTCCTGACACTACACATTGCATGGAGAAATGTGGCAGGGGTGGGATTTGAACTGGGAACGTTCTACACTGAAAACAAGCCCCCCCAACAAGAAAAGCTGCTAAATGTTTAATATTGAAAAATTAACATGACCACTAATAAAAATAATAAAGTTTTAGTTAGTTTTACTAATGAAACCAGAAAGAAAGAGAACCAAACAGCAGTCTAAAGAAAAAATAAAGGGGGAGCTGTTGACGTTGAGTAACTACACTGTTAAAAAAAAAAAAAAAAGTTTTACAATGCAGAAAAAGCCCAAAGAAAACTGAAATTCAAAACTCACAATAATTGACTTTGTAAGAAAAATGTAAGTGGACCTGGCAACATTTTTATGTAAAAATAAAAGTCAGGCAGGAAACTTTTGTTGCAGGTTATAATATGAAAATCAGCTGCAGTCAAGTTCTACAGCCATAAAATGGAAAATAACTTATAGATCTGCAGTTACAGCGAAATTCAGGTTTTATTGGATTTTCTATTTCTTTGTGATGTTAACTCAACATCATGTAAAAAAGTTAAACTACCATAACTTTTCCCAAGCTCCGCCCTTTATGCAATCTGTTTTATTTACTGCAGTCCAGAATAAATTCTTAAAAAAAAAAAGTGGTAAAATTCAAACTGAGTAACTCTGCTTACAGAACCGTTTGTGAACAGCTAATATTCCACAACTGGGCTTTTAAGATCCAGAGCAAATTCAGAGTTAACACAGTGAAGGAGTTCAAGTACCTCAGGGTCTTGTTTTCATGAGGGAGGGGACGATGTACCATGAGATTGTCCTGAGAATCGGCACAGCAGGGGCGGTGTTGCGTTCACTCTACCATACTGTTGCGACGAAAAAGGAGCTGAGCCAAAAGGCGAAGCTCTCGATCTACATGTTCTACATCCAACTGGGAGGAGACCCCGGGTAAGACCCAGGACTAGGTGGAGAGATTATATCTTCATACTGGCCTGGGAACACCTCGGGCTCCCCCAGTCAGAGGTGGTCTATGTGGCCCGGGAAAGGGAAGTCTGGGGTCCCCTGCTGGAGCTGTTGCCCCATGACCTGATCCCAGATAAGCCGTTGAAGATGAATTTAATTTAAAATAATAAAGACATCTCTCATCACAACACTTAAACAAAACAATGTTGCAGGTGCGCATCCAGAGAGCCGTGGAGATCCCGGTGTCCCCTCGTGCGCCAGAGTCGGTGGCTGAAGAGGCGGAGCAAGACGAGCTGCTGGATGGAGGCTCCGGAGCGCAGCAGAGCAACTGGCTGTGAAGCAGCGCAGCCAACATCTCCGTGTCTGACTGCACAAAACCTCAATTTGAGCCTTTAAGCGTTAAACTTCAAGCAATATCAAGATGAGGGAGTTGTTACTTTCTGCACTGTTGTTGGTTTGGATGAAATTGTGTTTGTCTTAAACACAGAACTGTCAGTCTGATCCTGACACTTCCGCCAGTCTGTTACATAGTTTTATATAGGTGTTAAAAAAAAAAAGAAAAAAAAAAAAAAGCCTTCAGTCACTACAACAAAACTTTTTAAAAAAATGTTTATTGGTGTTGAATCCAACGCGGTTCTGTCAGATTTAAACAACGGACACATGCAGCTGTAGGAAACATTATGTCTCGTGTTGGCAAAATAAAAAATATGTACACTAAAAATTTGCGGCTTACAGTATTTCCTGACAAACGCTGTCCATCACTGTCCAAGACTCAACAACAGGTGAGATCTACAGAATCTCATGATGCTCGGAAGAAGATACAAACGAAAAAATAATGCTATTAAAAAAAAATGTCACAGCTCAAAGTTTTTGACGCCTTATTAATCAACAAAACCTTAAACTTGCTGGCAACTATATAAAAACAAAAAAGTAGAAAATTCTGTCCTTTGAGAAGCGAATACCAGAAAACGTGGGTCTCAAAGTATGGGCCCAAAATGGGAAAATGTCACAAAGTCACCAGAAATTTTAGAATTACAGCTGAGATTGTTTTTATGTGGCTACTTTGAATGTACACATTTTATTTTACTACAAATCTGTAAAACCTCAGCATTTGGAAAACTGCTCCTGACGGGTCAAAAAAAAAAACAAAAAAAAAAAACCACAAAAAAAAAAAAAAAAAAAAAAAAACACGGACCGTTAACAAAATGCTGCTTTGTAAACAAACTGAAACCCGATTTGGACACTCGGTATCGAACCCACATAAACAGATAAAGTAGATCCACATTGAGTTCTACATGTCATAAGAAATCAGGCTTTTAAAACACAAACAGTTGAGATCAGTGAGACAAGATTCTTTAGTTCAAATGTGACCCAAAGGCACGAGGCCAAAGAAGACCCAAAACAGCAGCAGAGTTCCACCAATGAAATAAATTAAACCATAAGATAGAAAAAGCTGCACTTACAGGATTTTAAACACTGAACAGTCTGAAACGCAAATAAGATTTGCCCCCCCCCCCCCAAACAAAAACATAACGTAACTGTTTACGAGTAGAAAAGGTTCCACTATGACAGAGGGGAGTTCATTAACAGTCCTTCATTAAGTTTCATTTTATATATATATAAAAAAAAATTTGGGGGGGGGGGGTGTTGTCCATTGCTTTGTCTTCAAAGTCTTCAAGGTGTCTTGGACTCTTCTTTTTGCCTAAAGGATCCAGAGCAAGGAAATAATTAACGCTGCCAATCAGCCAGCTCCTTGTCAACATGGTCAGTAACGTTCAACAATTTTCTCACTTTGACGTGTCCATTTTCTCCTCTTCTGGCACCTTTTCTTCTTCTTTCACATCTGTTATTTATAAAATAAAATAAAAAATAACAACGAATAAATTGTTAAATTTGTTTCATGTGAACCCAGAGTGGGTGGGTGGAGATAAATAAATAGAATAAAAAAAATGTAGATGTATTTTCAGAGTGGATAATGTGGACACCTGCTGGCAGAGTGGACGCTTTGCAGCCAGTGTGACTGAAAATTTCTTGTTTGAGTGAAGCAAAAATGGTCATCTCTGACATTATGTTTTCTATTCGTATATTACACAAAAACTGTTTCAAGAGGAGGACCAGTCCTTCAAAGGTATCACGATACCCATTAAAAAAAAAAAAAAAACAGTCCATGATGCATCTTTCCACCCCTAAAATTCACTGTGCTTTATGACATCACACAAAGAAGTCTGAGCTCACTCTAGGACTGTTCTGTTAGGAAGTAATCAGATGTGTGTGCATGGTGCACCTCAGCAGGGAAAAGCAGAAATGCAATTAAACAGATGGGAAGGAAGCACCGCCCCCTTGGAACAGTGAGCAGACCAATGAGCTGAAAATGTTTACGGCTGTATTTTAGTCAATTAGCAGCTGGAACCTGTTTTTGTGCCTCGTGTCCACATGTTCCCATCAGCTTCTATCTGGGCTCCAGGTACAAATCAGGAAGCAAACAGCATACAAGCCACAAAAGGGGCGGAGCTGAAGGTGGCAGTGACTTTGCCACCGGTGACACCGATCCAGTTGTTAAGTGTGATGTAACGCATCATGTGATTTTCAACTTCCGGGTCCAAACAAAAAATGTGCGCCGTCATTAACATTGAGAACTGCACTGAGATGCTCTGATCACGCTGCACTTAAACCGCTGCATACGGACAACAGCATTAACATCGCAACATAAAACTCTTTGTATATTGTGCCTAAAACTCTCCTGGATATATTCTCTGAGTTTAGACATTGTTACTGTGTTTGTTTTATGTAAAAATGCCAGAAGCTCAAGTCGTTTCTCCGTTATTTTCAATGGGAGTTGCTGTGAGCTGTGATCGCTTCCTGATCAAGTCGTTCTGGGGGAAAGTGAAGTTTGCTCTTTAACGTCCTGTTTATTGTCCTTTACAACACTGTTTGTCCTCTTTGTTCCAGACTAATATATATAAGATGTCTGAAATTCGGTTTGCGTTTATTAAATTCCACGCAGGTTAAACGTAGCAGACACGGATCATCGATAATATTTGTTTTTGCAAGTTTTCAGGGTCTCATGGATGCAGTCTCTTATTAACGTGATGAAAAGCATAAAAAAAATTACATTTTAGTAGTGCAATGGAACCTTGATTTACGAGTTTAATTTGTTCCGTGACCAAGCTTCTAAGACAATTTGCTCCTATTTCAAATGAATTTCCCCCATTGAAAATAACTAAAATAATTTTAATCCTTTCCAGCCTTGTAAAACATCCCCAAATCACACTAAATTATGAAAAAATAATTTTTTTATTAGTAAACAGACGTATATTTTACCTGCGCATAATAAAATATACAAAAGTAAAAGAAAAAAGTTTTATTAAGTGTTCTTACCTTAGAAACAGATGAATGCGGTTAACGGAGGGACGGAGGTTTGTGCACACTGTAAACATAAACTAAACTTAAACTGTAAATCCTTGAAAGGATCATACAGACGTAACTTTATTTGTAAACTTGCAGGTCTTTGGAGCTGGAAACAGATTTATCATGTGATGCGTTACATCAGAGCTTAACAACCGGATTCATGGGATGGAACATTTTGTTGCACTGCCTCTGTGAACTTTAGGATGGTGGATCAGGTACAGGGTTAAGTTGCGCGCGAGCTTGTTGGTGACCCGGTTGGATTCCAGATGATTTCTATCTGCGCTGACATTTTGAACAGTCCAAAATTTTGTTTCCGATTATCTTGATGATGGCGACACTCCAGGTGGCAGGCGGTGCACTTCAGGATGACCACGCATGCTAGCTGGTGGATTGCAGTGGAGTTGGTGATCATTACGCATGTTTGCCTTTTTGCAATTTTTTTTTTTTAAATCGGGAAGCGAACTGCAACTTAACGGGACGTATGTGGACAGGGGGGGTTTAGTCCAACGGAAAATATATCATCAAGCAGCCAACAGAGACACCAACAGGACTTAAACCACTGATCCAGATCACCAAATCAGCCTGAAGCAGCACTGTGGTTCAATTTATGTCATTTATGTGACACTTCCGCCTCATATAAATGAAGCATGATTCAGGCAAAATCAAACAGGAGTCTGTACCTTTCTTCTCCTTCTCGTCTCCTTCTTTCTCTCCTTCGGTTTTGGCTCGTTTGGCTTTCTTGTAGCTGGCCGCGTTTCTGCGACCTCCTTCCCCCTCGTCCTCTGAGTCTGAGAACTCCTCCTCACATGCTATCCTTTTGTCGTGAGCACGGACTGAACACAACCACAGCACAGCGTTACCAGAGAACACGTCACCTGATGGACGCCATACCACACGTCAGCGGCTCTTACTGGAGATGCGTTTATTCGGGTCGTCCTCATCCTCGTCTGCGCTGTCCTCCTGTATAGCGTCCTCTGGGATGGCCTGCATCTGGACCCCGGGGGCGTGGGGCAGCATTCGCAGGTTCTCAAACAAACGCTGTCTAAAAACAGAGTGGGCGGGGCACAGACAGCGAGGTGGGTAATGGTCAAACTGGAAAAAACGTCTAGACGCCGCTCGCTCGCTACAAATGAACTGCACCATTCAACTCAGAGTGACAATGATGATGGAACTCTGAAACTGGATTCATGAAACCTTTCAGCAGATACACACTCTTGTCTTTGGTACATGAGCTAATACTAGCACCAGACACCGGAGCCAGGGTTGGATTCTCTCTGGTCATCGCTGAGGTTCCATACTGCAGCTCGGATCCTTCTCAACCATCAGCCAGAGGTCAGGCGGGCGGGCGCGCTCTCTCTCTCTCTCCCCCTCCCTCACACACACCTTGTTCGTTCCAGACCAAAATGTCATGTGTGAGACCTGCCCCCCCCCCCCCCAACAACTCAAACAGACAAGTAACAAGAAATTTATCTGATAAAGATAAATAAACATCTAAATATATCTAAATAAATAGAAAAAGAAAATAAATAGAAAATAAATATCTAAATATAAATAAAGATCTAAAACACCCTTCTTGCTCGTTGCTGCAGCAGGCAGGAAAAGTTGTAAATATTTCAGTTTTGAATGCAAAGTGTCGGTGCATCCGGCTGGTAAAAAATATCACATCAACGACACAGGTTTTACTATGAACCCGTGATTTCAATGAGAACTCCAGCAGACCTGGAGCGGGAGCTCAGTGTGTGACTTCAGCCGCTCAGCGACTGAGCAGCCTGCGGAGACGACGATGTCACGACATTAAGTACATCATGAAAAGATATTTAGTCCGACCGGAACGCTGCAGGACAAAACCACAGGTACAGAAACATGAACGCTGGTTCAGAGCGTGGCACTTCTTCTCAAACAATCTTTGGCTGAGAAGGAAAACGTAACGCACACAGCAAGTATCTGCACCGATATCTCAGTTTACTGCAACGATGATGTGATTTTTCTGCCAATACTTTCATTTAATGCGTCGTTTGTGCTGCGATTCATGTAAGGATAGATATGAAACATTTCGCACTCACTTGATCTTCTCCAGGTAGTCGTTGTTGTTCTGGTTGGTCATGTTGGACGGGCTGATGTGCAACTTGAAATCTGGCCCAAAGTACTCAAAGTAATCGTTGTACGGCAGCTCTGGGAAAATAATGAGTCATTTGTGCAATTAATGATTTATTACTGATATGCATCTCGTTATTTATAACTGTGTTATTATGACAATGACAACTAAAGTATTGATTGATTTCTGCATTGATGATCATTACAGATCACAAATACTTCACGTCAGCCAACTATTAATCAGGTCTATTTGAAGCCTGTGGCTGTGACCTATTGTAAAAGATTTGACAATAAGGTACACACACTTTTGTTTGGAGTGGGGGGTGCAAAGTAGTAAGAGAAAGATGAATCTATAGTGGTAAAATAACTATTGCCAATTACAGTTATCGAATTTAAATAATTATTTTTCAAAATAGTCATTAAATTCACATATTCAGGGATGAAAGAGTTAAACAAAAAAAGCTGAAACCCAAAAATACACTTGCAATCTGGGGCCATTTCAGACAATAAACTAGAGTGAGTGCAGCACCCATTTTGGTGAGAAAAAAAACCTAACTTTCCTTATTCAAAATTACTCCTCTAGTAGTATTCTGCTCTTACTAGGATGCAGCAGTTTTCTAACTTGGTTGGCAGATAGTTCTTGAGGAAATCACTGAAGAAATGAACAAATTGAAAATATGGTTTGACTGAAACAAACTGTCATTAAACTTAAAAAAAACAAAACTAATGTTATTTGGGAACTGCAGAATGAATAAGTGCAAATACAGATAGATGGGGTGCAGTTTGAAAGGTTTAATAAAAATTTCTTGGGTCAATAACAGATGAGAAAATCAGTTGGAAACCACACATTAAATATATATAAATCAAATGATCAAGAAGAATTTCAGTGTTAAAAAAAGCAAAACATGTTCTGGATCATAAATCACTCGGCATCCTACACTGTTCCACTGTCTGACCGGGTTTAAATTACTGTGTAGAGATCTGGAGCAATAACTACACGAGTTCAATAAAATCACTAACTACTCTTCAAAAAAGGGCAATATGGGTCATTCATAATGTCGGCTATCAAGACCAGACTCACTCACTCTTCTTAAAGTCAAAACAATTAAAATTAACAAAGTAAAATTCTAAACATAATGAAATGAAAAATGAAAATAAAAAATAAAAATACAATTTGTAATACATTTGACTCGTTTACGACAACAAACACTGAGCCATTAATTATTATACATAAAAAAAAGCACACAAACGTGCCAAGATGCGAACAGCTTAATGCTAACTTTAACATTAAAACGCCGAAGACATGCTAACGCGTTACCATCACCCCCCTTTTTAAGTTATAAAATACATCTATCAACTGTTTCAGAAGACCATAACAGGTCAGTTTAACATAAAAAGGTAAATATTACTCACTCAAAATGACCCGGGCAACTGGCAAAAAAGCGGAAATCCGCCAAAAAAAGGGGACATTTTTCATCCCTGATCATGTCATTATTTCTTCCCCTCTGTGAGGGGACATTTTAAATGAAATCCAGTTCAGGACATGCAGGTCAACACTGACCATTGGGGATGGAGGTATCCAGGGCGACTGCAGTCTCGTATGTCCAGCAGCGAGCAACATTACGGATGGTGTAGCCGCCTCCCCCCAGCATGAGCAGTGGCAGGTTGAAGCTCTTGATGTACTCCACACACTTAGCGTGGCCTGAGAACAACACAAGCTTTAATTAGAGACCCCAAATCAACTGAAGCATTTCAGAACATTTGTTGTGAATCAGTCGGTGACGGATTACGGCCCCGTATAGCACGGCTCGTAACACCGTCCTCTTGACTGGAGTCCAGAACAATGTTCGAAACAGGTTTCCAAATATTCCAGAGCAGTGTTTTGATTTAGCTAGCACTAATTACTTTTGGCACCTTCTCCAGCCAGACGTTCTATCTAAAGTTTAACTCCAGTTTTACTTTCCTGTTGTGTTGCATATTTGCCCACGTATTGGGCATCGTCCAGCGGCTGATAGCTTGTTAGCTTGGTGTAAAGTGGCAATAAGCACAATGTATCCCGTGTTTGTGAAGACATAACCTGCAAGTTTCTGGCAGTTGTCCGTAATTTGTGAGTCTATGCAGCATCCACATTTTGTTGGTCAACACACGTGACGGCCGGAACCTCCACTAATCAGCAGGTGGCAGACAGGTCTATGAGCTGTACAGTAATGTTCAGAATAATAGTAGTGCTATGTGACTAAAGATTAATCCAGGTTTTGAGTATATTTCGCATTGTGACATGGGAAACAAGGTACCAGTAGATTCAGTAGATTCTCACAAATCCAACAAGACCAAGCATTCATAATATACACACTCTTAAGGCTATGAAATTGGGCTATTAGCAAAAAAAAAAAAAAAAAAAAAAAAAAAAGTAGAAAAGGGGGTGTTCACAATAATAGTAGCATCTGCTGTTGATGCTACAAACTCAAAACTATTATGTTCAAACTGCTTTTTTAGCAATCCTGTGAATCACTAAACAAGTATTTAGTTGTATAATCAGTTTTTCATGATTTCTTCACATCTGTGAGGCATTAATTTTGTTGGTTTGGAACCAAGATTTTGCTCCTTTACTAGTGTGCTTGAGGTCATTGTCTTGTTGAAACACCCATTTCAAGGGCATGTCCTCTTGAGCATAAGGCAACATGACCTCTTCAAGTATTTGACATATCCAAACTGATCCATGATACCTGGTATGCGATATATAGGCCCAACACCATAGTAGGAGAAACATGCCCATATCATGATGCTTGCACCACCATGCTTCACTGTCTTTACTGTGAACTGTGGCTTGAATTCAGAGTTTGGGGATCGTCTCACAAACTGTCTGCGGCCCTTGGACCCAAAAAGAACAATTTTACTCTCATCAGTCCACAAAATATTCCTCCATTTCTCTTTAGGCCAGTTGATGTGTTCTTTGGCAAATTGTAACCTCTTCTGCATGTCTTTTATTTAACAGAGGGACTTTGCGGGGGATTCTTGCAAATAAATTAGCTTCACACAGGCGTCTTCTAACTGTCACAACACTTACAGGTAACTCCAGACTGCCTTTGATCATCCTGGAGCTGATCAATGGGTGAGCCTTTGCCATTCTGGTTATTCTTCTAACCATTTTGATGGTTGTTTTCCGTTTTCTTCCACGCGTCTGTTTTTTTTGTCCATTTTAAAGCACTGGAGATCATTGTAGATGAACAGCCTATAATTTTTTACACCTGCGTATAAGTTTTCCCGTCTCCAATCAACTTTTTAGTCAAACTACGCTGTTCTTCTGAACAATGTCTTGAACGTCCAATTTTCCTCAGGCTTTCAAAGAGAAAAGCATGTTCAACAGGTGCTGGCTTCATCCTTAAATAGGGGACACCTAATTCACACCTGTTTGTTCCACAAAACTGACGAACTCACTGACTGAATGCCACACTACTATTATTGTGAACACCCCTTTTTCTACTTTTTTTTTTACTAATAGCCCAATTTCATAGCCTTAAGAGTGTGCATATCATGAATGCTTGGTCTCGTTGGATTTGTGAGAATCTACTGGTACCTTGTTTCCCATGTAACAATAAGAAATATACTCAAAACCTGGATTAATCTTTTTAGTCACATTGCACTACTATTATTCTGAACACTACTGTACATAGGCAAAACAAAGTTGCCATTTCGACTGATCCGGCGCATCAAAGTTCACCAGATGCACTAGGATTTGTCCTCATTATATGTTCTTTTAGTTTGGCCATTTATGAAATCATAGCATTTATTGTTTGAGTTACTGTCCATAATAGCTAGCTGGGACAGACTAACCCACTCATTCATCTACTTTTTTGCTTTCCTCGCTGTACACAGCATGTTAATATCAGCACTATGAAATTTTTAAGGTTTGACTTCAAGCTCTACTGGAGGCGCCATATAGGGCAGCGCAGCATCAACTGAACCCTGCGTGATATCGTGGGTTTCGACCACTTATGGGGACAGCTGCTCCCATTGTGCAATATATACACAGCATAATTTCACACAGACAAATGGTGTACTGGTTTGTTTTCAGCTGCAAATCATTGAAGCAGTTGCAAAAAGTGCAGTTTTTTAGTTCCCAGTGGAGAAGGGAAGATGAGGCAAATGGGAGACATCTTGTCAGTAAGTGAGGCAAATGGGAGACATCTTGTCAGTAAGTATTAGCCGACACAGCTAACCAAAGTAACTACGTTTTCTCACCTGCAAAACCACCTCGACACGTTTGAGCTCCGGGTCATAAACAAACCACAACACATGTCCACTTCCACTGCAATGTCACTTTTTCGATGCATTTTCACTTTGTGTGTAATTTGCCCAAAAACCCATTGAAAGTGCCGTGTTTCTGTCCCTGGAAGTAGAGAAATTTTACCCCTTTAGTAGTGCCCGCCCTCAAAGGAGACTGTGCTGCTCAATTGACACCAAGGACTTTCAGCTTCAGCAAATATTCTGAGTTAATTAAAAAGCTTGGTTCATGACCGAAAGAACGAGATCGCGAGTACAAGCGGCCGAGATGAGATTCCTCCGCAGGGTGGCTGGGCGCTCCCTTAGAGATAGGGTGAGGAGCTCGGAGTCGAGCTGCTGCTCCTCCACGTCGAAAGGAGCCAGTTGAGGTGGCTTGGGAATCTTTTTCAGATGCCCCTGGATGCCTCGCTGGAGAGGTGTTCTGGGCACGTCCCATCTGGAGGAGGCCCCAGGGAAGACCCAGGACACGCTGGAGGGACTACGTCTCTCGGCTGGCTTGGGAATGCCTTGGGGTTCCCCCGGAGGAGCTGGGGGAGGTGTGTGTGGATCGGGAGGTCTGGGCGGCTTTGCTTGAGCTGCTGCCCCCGTGACCCGACTCCGGATAAAGCGGAAGAAAATGGATGGATGGATGGATATGGTAACTGAATTACAATGACAGCAAAATCTGGCCATATTTTAGCTCAACATTAAAAATTTGCTCTGACTGTAATTCTATTACTGCAGACCTGCCCAGTTGCGAAAAGCAGGAAGAGCATTCAGAGGGTTGACCATTAATGATGTTTTAACTGGACTAAGATTTTTAAAATATTTTACCTTATCTGCAAGCAAAAACAGATCTCTAAAACACTACCAAAGTCAAGAAAACAGTTTTACAGTTGAGGAGTCATTAACTATCTGATGGCATGTGGTTAAATAAGAGGTGGAAAGAGTTTGCACTCGCTCACCCTTAATGGTGAGGTTGAAACAGCCAAGTCTGTCTCCTGACAACGAGTCGGCACCACACTGCAGAACCACGGCGCTTGGCTGGTACATCTCCATCACCTTGGCCATGATCTACACAAACACCAACATTCTAGAAAGCTCCTGCTGAATAACTGAGGTTGAAAGTGAAAATGCTTTTCACTACTTACAGGTTTGAATATGGCTTCATACGACTCGTCGTCAATGCCGTCCCTCAGTGGGTAATTCACAGCGTAGTATTTACCCTTCCCAGCACCGATGTCCTGCACACAGCAAACGGTGACTGTTAGAAACGTGGACAATGGGACTGTGATATCAGTGGACAAATCCTTTCAGTCTGTACCCTCAGGTCTCCTGTGCCAGGGAAGTACTCTCCATATTTGTGGAAAGACACGGTCATGACACGATCTGTGGTGTAGAAGGCCTCCTCCACGCCGTCACCATGGTGGATGTCGATATCAATGTACACGACTCTCTGATGGTACCTAAAAAGATGACATGCACCTGTCAAGTCCTGTTAGTTGTGATCCTGAATATACATCTTGTGGTCCAGTACTAATTTCTTTTAGTTTCATTCCCCACACTATGTGACTGATTAAAAACGCAAAAACACTGGATTGTAACCTTAAAGTCAACTGTCAAACCGTGACCAGAATGGGACCAGAACTGATTTTTGTTCGAGTGAATCCTTACCAGATCCAAACAATCATAAAATAAAGCAGAACATCTAAACCTGCAGCAGAACTTTTTTTTTTACTCACTTCAGTAGTTCTAGAATAGCCAGCACGATGTCATTGACATAACAAAAGCCAGAAGCCTCAGACTTCTTAGCGTGATGAAGCCCTCCAGCCCAGTTGATGGCGATGTCGGTCTGCTGTTTATTCAATTTCACCGCACCCGCTGCAGAAAGGACAAAGTTAAGGCACCTTGACGCTTACACGAATTTGATTCCTGCACTAGCACACAATGTGGCGTACCAGTGAGTAAACACACCATAACCTGTTGTAAACTGCGCAGCTGCGTGCCAGTGCACAAAGAAATGTGCAAAACTTCTGGCATGCATAAATTTCGTGAACTAGTTGTGAACATTGCACAAGTGATTCAAAAACACTCTGTGCCACTGCGTGTTGTTGGGCACAGGGCATGTGAATGATTATGATGTGATTTTACATCTATAATAAACATAACTTTACAGATACATTATCTAATTCATGAGAAGGAATGAAAATCCAACTGTTTTACCAACCCATTACAGTATATATATTATCAATAATTACCTTTGAAACAAGATTCCAAATGTGTTCTCCACCGCACGACATGCACAAGACAACCTGCAGCTGCAGATAATTTCTCTATATTGTGGTGTTGATGACAGAATGGCTTCATCAGCCACATTCTGAGAGCAAATGCGTCATCGGCTACAAAATGATTATCTTTATTTAGTGTGGCGTCCAGTGGGACAAAGCGGGATGCACTGGTACGACAAATTGTGCAGCAGTGCGGAGATCAAATTTGTGCAAGTGTCAAGGTGCCTTTAGACTCACGATTCAGTCCATCCAACACGACATCACAATTACTCACATCCGAGTGTGTGTGTGTATATATATATATATATATATATATATATATATATATACACACACACACACACACACACACACACACACACACACACTTCTAGCTAAACCAATTTTAAATATTCACATTATTGACTTCACCCTTATGTGTTATCACCATAAGAAATCATCAAAATGGCAAAACGTAAAGCATTTGTGCTTGTGCAATAATTATTTCTCACCAAGTTTAATCAAAACCAGTTAAATCATTTTTTTAATTAAACCTACAAAAATGTAACTTTGCACACAGTAATCAAAACTTACCAATTGAGCCTCCTGCCGAAAGCTGGCAAAATTCAAATAAGCCATCAAAAACTGGACAATCCTCCCCCACATTAACTGCAAGACAGAGAGAGACAGAGAGAAAGAGAGGAAATCACAGTGCCAGAACAATCTACACACCCACACTGCTGACCAAACTTACATCTCTGCATTTGTTTGCTGTACTCTGACATGTTGTCTGGTCGGATGGAACGTAAGAATTTGATGTAATCATCACTGTGGTACTTTGTCATCTCCTCACCGCTGGCTTTGTGTGGGCGCTGAAACCCAGAAATAAATAAATAGCTGAGAAAAAGTGCAGTGGTTTCCTGACTTAGCCTTCTGTATTTTACATACGTAGATCTCCATCTTCCTGTATAGGCCGTAGTTGAGCAGCAGGTTGTGCGTCATGCGGATTCTGTGGGGCTTCATTGGGTGACCTTGACCATAGTAATAATTGCCAACATCACCTACAAGGAGAACAAATGAAGTACACCAACATTATGAGGTATAAGGTAAAATATTTTTAAGTCAGATCTCGATCAAAACAGCAGAGAAAAAAATCCAAACGTATGCAAACTGTACTTAAAACAAGAACAATACTCCCCCAACATGCACCGACCCAACCTTGAACTGTGGTAGCAAGACAGAATCTACAACTGCAGGTTTTATCAAGATCCATGAAAAAGATGAATAGTCCCACATTTAGAATAAGTTTCAGAGACACCACCCCCTGGTGGAGACAGAATCAAAATGTGTCCAACACCAAACTTGTTTTAGTTAACTTAGACTTGTTGAATGGGAACATGTACACTCTTTGTTTCCTGTTACGAAGTACATCACATTTTTGTATGTTACAAAACTTGCACCCCAGAGATGACGTGCCAATGATGCAGGGCAGCTGTTTATGGAATGTCACTAGTTAAGATGTAGTTAATATTTAGTCAGCTATTTCTTTGAATGTATTTGATACCAGGTCCATTAATTGTACATCACGCTCTGTGTGCGTCACCCTCTATTTCATTCCAGTTGTTGCAGAACCAGCTTGAAACTATGCCATGAGTCAGAGTGCACTGTTGTTTGGTTCTCACAATACATCTTGGTTTGAACGGTTCAAGCAGTAGCTAACTGTTCCAACAAATCGCCCTCAATTGCTGTACATCACATTCAAGGATTCAAAGGATTCAAAAGAATTTTATTGTCATATGCACAAAAGAACATGTTCCCTGCACAATGAAATGTGTCTACTGCATTTAACCCATCCTAATTGCCAATTAGGAGCAGAAGTCGCCATTAGGCGCCCGGGGACCAGCTCCAGATGTACATCCCTGCCTTGGTCAACAGCAGGGCTGAGCAAACCAAGACCGACCCATAACAAACGACACACACATAACACACAACACACATAGGCCGGCCCGGTACATAAACACACATAAATAAGCACACACGAGGGAAGAAAGAGAAAAAAAACCCTCACAGCCGCTGCGTTACACAGCAGCAATGAGGAAAAAAAACCCCATCAACACAGAAAAACAATAATCACACAGACAAACAAAGATGCAGGACGACATTTTGGTGTACGTCACATTGGTGTATGTATCACGTATTGGACCGGAAATAGACATGTTGTTAGAAGAGTATTAATTTTAAGGAAGTAGACTAGTCAAAGTATGGTCCAAGAATCTTCAAAAATGCATTGTTTTTGCCCGCGGCGAGGTGATCTGAATGTTGATTCAGCTGTGTCTCCACACTGAGCAGGTATTAAGCGCTAAAATTTCACAGGTTAATACTACAGACAGTACCCTTTAAAATGGTATATTACATATTTCAAGGTACTTCATTTTCTACCCTATGGTGTTCAAAATCTGTGCACGTCCCCATGCTATGAGCCCTTAGTGAGATGACATTGTGCACAGAGTTTCTCTTGATACACATCAGGCCATTTAACTGAAGACATTCTCATAGTCTGAGCATATAAAGTTGAAATAGTACAGACATATTTGAATAGATGCATTCAATTTCAATTTATTTTCATTTGAGTTGCCTCAAAGCGCTTCACACAGGTAAGGTCTAACCTTACCAACCCCCAGAGCAACAGTGGTAAAGAAAAACTCCCTCTGAGGAAGAAACCTGAAGCAGACCAGACTCAAAGGGGTGACCCCCTGCTTGGGCCATGCTACAAACATAAATTACAGAACAGTTCACAGAACAATTCACGGACAAATATACAAGAAATGCTATTGGCGCACAGGACAGGAGGATCGCCAACACAAATACAACTCCCATCTCTGGATGGAGCTGCACCTTAAACAGAGAAAAAACGGAATCAGGCATCAAAAAGACAAAAAATACTGTATAATTTGCCAGCATTAAACAACAAGAAAAACAGAAGAAATACAAAGGCGATCGCCTGCCACTAGCCCTAAACTTCACTAAAAGACCCAGAATTTAGGTAAAGTTGAGGCCGCAGCCCGCTCCAATTACTAATAAATGAATTAAAAGAGTTAAAAGCGTATTCCACTTTACATTTAAAAACAATTAAGAAAAATGTCTATAAAACAGGTGCTGGTGGTGACCTAAATTATTACTATGCACCACCTCAGTGTCCATGTGAATTTTTTTTGACTACAAGAGAACCAAAAAATGTTTAACAGAGGAGGTAGCTCAGTGGATAAGGAGCTGGCCTGCCAATATGTAGACCTGGGTTTGAATCCTGCTCATTCTACCCATCTAGGTTCTTGGACTAGAAACTTCATCTGCATTGTCTCGGCCCACTCACCTGTAAAAATAAGTACACATGTCATATGCTGAGATTGTCACCGTAATGAGATAAAACAATTTGAGCACGCAGCAGTCGTGTACCGAGACTGTAGCTGTGCTGGAAATGTCATGCCCAAATTGTCATACTGAGATTACAAACATTACTTTCTTCTACTTCTCAGTTGTCAAAACACATTGTATAGTAGGTGGGAAAAATAAAACTACAAAATAAAAAACCTACTCTATAAGTCAAGCTCAGATTGCTGTATTGAAGTTGTCATGCTGAGTTGCAAACATTTATACAGAAATGCTGAGCATGTTTCTCAAATGTAACTAGTTACACAGTCAGTCACAGCAGAAGATGCAGAAATTCATTTCCTGTTTGTGCAATGCACAATTACAACATAAAGCCCGTTTCATACCGGGCCTGTGTAGAGTTGCATTGTGCTGCGTATCTAATATGCAGGAATGGCTGCGTATGTTGTGCACAGGGGGAAAGCTCAGCCCGCCTCTTCTTCTGTGGTTTTGAAACTTCACTGCCAGCAAAGCCGAGTCCAGCAGGATGAATACAATCTAGCAATGCAGGTATGTACTGATAAAAAAGCTATAAGGATTTTTCACTGGACTAGCGTAGGGTAGCGTACAATTGTGGAGGCATGGTGTACAGTAGCAGAGTGTTGCATAGACTTACTGAATGTCTGTGGAAAAAAAACTTAAACATGTTTAATTTTTTGCATCCATTTCACGGACCCCTTTTTGTCCGTCAGCGCACTGACACGTAGGGCTGCATAACCTCGGCGTAGATGGTATGCTGTATTGTGCAACTCTATGTTGGCCCAGTGTGAAAGGGGCTTTAGTATGATGCAATCTGTTTAAGTGACACCGGCTTTGGATAGATACCTAAATGTGAAGCACCACTGTTAAGTACTTTGTGCATCTACTACATGGAAAAGAGCTACAGGACTGCAGTCACTCAGTGATCATTATATGCAAAATACGTTATACAAGTGCTTTACTGCCAAAGATGGAACAAAATTTGTACGTAGCTGTATTTATAATTCCAATTTCTATTCGTATGTAGCGTAGCCTTGATGAATCAAGGGTTGTTTCAAGGGATGTTCTGGGTTGTTATGAACGTAGTTTAGGAATCTACATAATCAAGCGACCTATATTATCCAGTGAGAACAGAATTCCACTGCCTTTTCATTACGTGCCCGCATGACCAAAAGTGACGCAACCTGTAGATCAGTTTAGATATAAGCGTGTGTTTTAAACCAACTTTAAAGTTAAAGGAGCTACATTGTCGAGTGCGCATGCGCAGCCGGAGCATTAGCTTAGCTCGAGTGTAATGCTCGATTACTGGAGCCTTAAAGCCTTAAACCACATAATTACACGCTTTGCTGCAAATATCGCGTCCACTCGATTCATCAGTTCACGTGAATCCGCATTTTACCGCAGAAAAATGTTTGGCTCATTAATGCTAACAATGAACGAAACAACCGCTAGCTCTATTGTTAGCTAATTAGCTAGCGACGAAAAAATCGGTTCCAACACGAGTATGGTGAAATTAAAAGCCTAAAACCGCATTTTAAAGCGATCTGTATCACTCGGGGTAACCGGGCAAATGTTATGCCTTTATCAACTTGTGATGATCATGCTAGCTAGATTAGCTAATGTGTCAGGTTAGCAAGAGGTGAATCATTGTTGGAGCAAAGTGTCGAATTTCATCGATAAGCAGAACCGTTAATTTAATTAAAAACAGGTGGATACTTACCGTCATAATAGTAGCAAACTTTTTTCTTTATTCCTTGAGAGGTGAGCGCCATTTTCCTGGTATTTTGGGAGGTTTTTTTTTTTGTTTCTTTTCCACCGCCAGAAGTGAAGTGTATGACAGCCAATTAACGTGACATTGGTCAGCGCGTCCGACAGGGGGCAGCAAACTCACATGCCGTTACATGCAGTAACGGAAATATAATTGAAAGAGAAGTCGACTCGATTTCTTGGTATCATTATAGATGATAAACTTGGATGGCGCGTGAACATATTGACCAGTGTCACAAGAAGATTATAAGTGGCACATACGCGTTTAGGAGCAATAATTCACTTTCCATTTTAAACAGTAAAATGTTATATTACAGTTTAATACATTGTGTGCTTTGGGAATGGCGCATAAAAATACCTAAAAGCCTTGGTCATACTTCAGAAAAAACTGGAGTAAACTACAATGATCCAACGGCACCTCTTTTTCCAGGACTAGGCAGGCATTCTTAGAATAGGGGATGATTTAATTGTTTTTGCAGCTTTCAGCTCTCATCACACCGTCATCGATGTTTGTCCGAAATGATGATTCATTCGTACATCACATGACAGCAATTTGATGTTCATTTCGGTCACGTTCGGGGCAGCTGTCTGTGGTCGATATTCTCCAGTTTTATATATATATATATATATATATATATATATATATATATATATATATAAATGCGCCTTCTTTGCCATTGTTTCCTGGACATGTCAAAAAACATTTTTTTAATTCCTATAATTGATAACCATAGAATGAAGGTCTGAGATGTTCTGAATTTAGAACCTTATTATTGTCATGCCTTGTTATGCAATCTGTGTGTGTGTGGGGGGGGCTGTATGGAGCTAAATCAAGGCCAAAATTTTTGTAATCTGAAAACAAAAAGATTGAAAAAATTAATTTTGAAACTGAACATTAAAGTTTTGTTCTTGAATTTTATAATCATTTAAAAAGTATTATCAAAATAGCAATAAGTGTAAGATATATATTTTTCAGTTTAAATACATTTTTGATTCAGCTCTGTAATTTTTTTTGATCAGATCATTTATTTTCATTCATATTTCTTTTTTTCACCTTCAGATCTTTTTTCAGTTTCAGATCTTATTTTTTCAGTTTCAAACTTTTGGTCCCGTTCTGGCGTGGCTTCGATTGAGAGGGGCGTGGAATTGTGAGTGACAGCAGAGAAATCAGTCCTCACATGATGTTGCTTTCAGGAAACGTGGGTAGTTAGATAATGACTCTGCTCCTCTCTCTATCGTTTATTTACTACGCGGCTACCGCGTGAAAGAAAATAGAGAGAATGAAAGCTTATTACGAGGATTTAAACCCTCGAGATAAAGCTGTTTATTGTGATCGATGTGTAGCAGTTGGTTCAGTGGATCCGTATGTTGTACCGGATAGTGAATTTAATGACGATGTAACAAAGTTGACCGCCCGTAAATCCAAATCCAAAGCCGCCCGGAAGAACACTCCGGCTACCGGCGGTGTGAAGAAGCCCCACCGTTACAGAACACCGGCACCGTGGCACTCCGCCACTACCAGAAATCCACCACGCTGCTGATCCACAAGCTGCCGACCAGGTCAGCCTCGCCGGCCTCCTGCAGAGCATCACAGCGGAGCTCTGAAAGCGGAGGTCGGTCTTGAAGTTTTGAGTCATCACTCTCACCAGGTGCTGGAAGGGCAGCTTGGGGACCAGCAGCTCGGTGGATTTCTGGTAGCGGCGCCACAGTGCCGCGCCTGTAACGGTGAGGCTTCTTCACACCGCCGGTAGCCGGAGCGCTCTTCCGGGCGGCTTTGGATTTACGGGCGGTCTGCTTGGTTGTGGGCATATTAAAGCTTCCTTCAGATCTGCTGAGCCAGGTCTCTAGGTGTGTCACTTGGAAAGCTCGTAACACTCCTCTGCAGCCTGTAAAATGAGCGACCTGCTTCATTTTCATGCAGCGATGCTGCATTCACGGTCTTGTGTGGATTTGGGACACATCGCATTTTAGGTATAGGTGTTAAACTTTACAATCTTGCATATTTTCCAGTTTTTAAACATCAAAAATGACCAAGAGTGGTCTAGAATTACTTGTAATAGACATCTTTAGCATCACTTTATTTACAGGTATCAAGACAACACAGTGGAGAGAAAGTGTTAAGTCATTATCTATCAAAGTACCCACGTTTTCTGAAAGCAACATCATGTGAGGACTGATTGCTCTCCTGTCACTCACAATTCCACGCCCCTCTCAATCGAAGGTGAAAAAAAGAAATACGAATGAAAATAAATTTGATCAAAATAATTAGAGCAGAATCAAAAATTTATTTAAACTCAAAAATATATTACACTTTTTATTTTGATAATACTTTTTAAATGATTATAAAATTTAAGAACAAACATTGAATTTTCAGTTTCAAAATGTATTTTTTCAATCTTTTTTTATTTTCAGATTACAAAACTTTAATTTTCAGTTTCAAAATTTATTTTTTCAATCTTTGTTTTCAGATTACAAAACTTTTGGCCTTGCTTTAGCTCCATATGCCTGCAGGGAAACGCCACTTCCTGCAATGTAACAGAATATTGTTTTTATTGTAAATGAACACATCAGGGAGGGTGCAGACATTTTTGTCTTCAGAGTTGTCCTGGGATTGATGAAATGTTATGTTTGGATAAATGTTATGTTTTGAGATTACGTATATGTTGTGTTTTCTTAAATATTGATTACAAGCTACTCCAGGCGCCATGTTGACACCCAGAGAAAATGAAGTTCCAAACGTTATGTCTATTCAAGTACCGCAGTACTTCAAAATACCTAATATTGTAATAAAGGGTAATGCCTACAATTCTATTTTTAATAAGAGGTATATACACATTATAGTACTGAAATAATGTAGTATTTTGAGATATTAAATGAGAAGAATTAATTAGTGTTTTATTAGTTGCAGTTAGTAACATCTTTAATCAATTCCCAAACTAAGATCCCCGATAAAAACATTTGGGCTGCAACCTGGACTTTTAACTGATTTTTCTCCCAATCAAATACCACTTTGGGTTCCTTTTGTTCAGTGTGTGTTTTTTGATGACTAGTTTGAAAGGTAAAGACAGATTTGAGTAAAGACAGAGATGCTGTGAGTCATCGATCACATCAGGGAACTGGACTGAAAACCAGGTCACCTTTATCGATGAAGAGGTGAGACCATCAGTGTGAACGAGTGAGGAAAAGATTTAGAGATCAAAACCCACATCTGAGAAGACAGAGGTGGGACGAAGTCATCTGCATTCATCTGCAAGTCCCAACTCAAGTCAGCTTGCAAACAATAGGTGGTCATTATGACTTGAGACTTGACTTGAGAGTGACTTGGTCCCACCTCTGTGAGAAGACCAAAAATGGACAAGGAAAGAGGAAGAAAATGAAGGTATGAAAATAAATAAAGGTTTTTAGAAGGAACGACAGATAGAAAAGGAATGCAACAAGCAGAACACAGGGAGGATTAACAAGTAAATGAAGTAGGAAAGGAAATGAGGTCATACAGAAGGAAAGGTAGTGGAAGAAAATAGAACAGGAGAAAAATGTTTCATTCATGGATGAACAGGTCAGAGTCAAGAAATGTAGCAAAAAACGACGAGAGTAGATGAGGAAGGAAAGGAAATGAGGCTACAGAAAAGGAAAGGTTTTAAAGCTTTGCTTCCTCAACTCCCTAACGTTCCACACAGACATGATTACGATGACATCACTTCTATATTGTTTTGCTACGTCACGTTTCTGAGAAAAATACTTGCCTTTTTTAAGAAAAAAAAACTGGCTGCTCTTACAGGTAGTACCCACTAGGTGGCAGCACCTTCCCAGCATGTTGCAGACATTCAAAAGCAACAAATTATTTCCAGACACAAAATATTTTATTGACGCACTTTGCTTTGACTGATGTACATCAACCAGTGGATTACTGTACAATCCATCCAAAAGTATCACAGATTCAAACATTTACAAAAATACCGACACCAGTTATAAAAAAACCAAAAAAACAAAACACACCATTGGCCTCCTTACAGTCACCGTTTGGAAACTCTATCATAACATGACAACTGTCATATTTAAATTATTGTATTCTGTATTTATTGAATGCTTCTCAATGTGTAACATTATGTAAAAAAAAATGACCTACACCTTACAATGTATCCAAAAATGCATCAGCCAGTAACATCTCAGTATTTACCGTAATGTTTGGGGAATGCACCTCAGCATTTAATGGGGGGGGGGGGGTATATTTAATTTCATTTTGAGAAACCACAACCATCATATGCATCATATTTAAGGATAAATGATAAGGCATCACACTGTGATAAATGTGTGGGTCTCTGGCCTTTAACCAGCCCTGGGGCCACTGGTTTGACACCAGTCTTAAAGTTGACCCAAAGTGGCCATTAGCAGCAAATATGATTTAATTGACAAAAAGCTTTTATTTATTTCAGTTTAAATGTGCTGAGTCAGAGAGAAATGTCTGATACAGAAATTTATTGAAGAAAAGAAGAAGTGAGGGTGAAGAGGGAGGAGATGAAAAAGGAAACAAGGAGATAATAAGAGTATGTCATGGAACAGAAAGGAGGAAGTAGAAAAGTAATGCAGAAAGTAGGAAAGAAATTGTAAAAATAAAGATAGAAAGGAAAGTACAAGGAATAAAATGAGGAGGAAGGACAAAAGGAAAGAAAGAAGATAAGGAACAAAGGGGTGAGGGAGTGAGGCTCAAAGACACAAAGTCTGGTCGGTTAGGATCAGGGTTAAAAAAAAGTGATCAGGATCAAAGATCATTTGTTTGTCAGCAGGATGTCAAGAAGACTTGAACCTGTTTCAATAAAATTTGATGGAAATGTTAAACTCGAGCATAAGATCAGATAATCTCATTCAGCTGCAAACTAAATGAGCCAATCAAATCTTTGATCAGAAATCAAAGGAAAACAATTCATAAGTAACAGAAACCAAATGACTTAAGGTAAGTATAGAAGTAACTATAACTCAGTGATCATTAGAGTACCGGGTAAAACTAACCGGGTAGATTAGAGTAACTAAGGGACTTAACAGTAACTGGTCAAAATGTGTAACTAAGTAACTAAACACCTAAACCTGAGCAATTTAAGACACTCCTTTGATCTGGCTTGTCCTTTGAGTCTGATGACCTTTGATCCTGATTTATTTGACCCTGTAATCAGGATCTCCCCTGACAAAAATTATGGCATCACCGGCCTCGGAGGATGTTCATTCAGTTGTTTAATTTTGTAGAAAAAAATAGATCACAGACATGACATAAAACTAAAGTCATTTCAAATGGCAACTTTCTGGCTTTAAGAAACACTATAAGAAATCAGGAAAAAAAAAATTGTGGCAGTCAGTAACGGTTACTTTTTTTAGACCAAGCAGAGGGAAAAAAATATGGAATCACTCAATTCTGAGGAAAAAATTATGGAATCATGAAAAACAAAAGAACGCTCCAACACATCACTAGTATTTTGTTGCACCACCTCTGGCTTTTATAACAGCTTGCATTCTCTGAGGCATGGACTTAATGAGTGACAAACAGTACTCTTCATCAATCTGGCTCCAACTTTCTCTGATTGCTGTTGCCAGATCAGCTTTGCAGGTTGGAGCCTTGTCATGGACCATTTTCTTCAACTTCCACCAAAGATTTTCAATTGGATTAAGATCCGGACTATTTGCAGGCCATGACATTGACCCTATGTGTCTTTTTGCAAGGAATGTTTTCACAGTTTTTGCTCTATGGCAAGATGCATTATCATCTTGAAAAATGATTTCATCATCCCCAAACATCCTTTCAATTGATGGGATAAGAAAAGTGTCCAAAATATCAACGTAAACTTGTGCATTTATTGATGATGTAATGACAGCCATCTCCCCAGTGCCTTTACCTGACATGCAGCCCCATATCATCAATGACTGGAAATTTACATGTTCTCTTCAGGCAGTCATCTTTATAAATCTCATTGGAACAGCACCAAAGAAAAGTTCCAGCATCATCACCTTGCCCAATGCAGATTCGAGATTCATCACTGAATATGACTTTCATCCAGTCATCCACAGTCCACGATTGCTTTTCCTTAGCCCATTGTAACCTTGTTTTTTTCTGTTTAGGTGTTAATGATGGCTTTCGTTTAGCTTTTCTGTATGTAAATCCCATTTCCTTTAGGCGGTTTCTTACAGTTCGGTCAGATGTTGACTCCAGTTTCCTCCCATTCGTTCCTCATTTGTTTTGTTGTGCATTTTCGATTTTTGAGACATATTGCTTTAAGTTTTCTGTCTTGACGCTTTGATGTCTTCCTTGGTCTACCAGTATGTTTGCCTTTAACAACCTTCCCATGTTGTTTGTATTTGGTCCAGAGTTTAGACACAGCTGACTGTGAACAACCAACATCTTTTGCAACATTGCGTGATGATTTACCCTCTTAAGAGTTTGATAATCCTCTCCTTTGTTTCAATTGACATCTCTCGTGTTGGAGCCATGATTCATGTCAGTCCACTTGGTGCAACAGCTCTCCAAGGTGTGATCACTCCTTTTTAGATGCAGACTAACGAGCAGATCTGATTTGATGCAGGTGTTAGTTTTGGGGATGAAAATTTACAGGGTGATTCCATAATTTTTTCCTCAGAATTGAGTGAGTCCATATTTTTTCCCTCTGCTTGGTCTAAAAAAGTAACCGTTACTGACTGCCACAATTTTTTTTCCTTATTTCTTATAGTGTTTCTTAAAGCCAGAAAGTTGCCATTTGAAATGACTTTAGTTTTGTGTCATGTCTGTGATCTGCTTTTTTTCTACAAAATTAAACAACTGAATGAACATCCTCCGAGGCCGGTGATTCCATAATTATTGCCAGGGGTTGTATATGCTGCAATAATGATAAAAGGAAGATCTGCCCCTTGACTGTGATTACAGGATCAAAGACAGACAGACCGTGATGAAAAAGAGCATCTTTGCTAGAGTCCAAGATCAGCAGTCAGAATCAAAGCCTGGTGACTAGGATCAAAGATCTGTGATCACAATAAAAGATCATAGATTCAAAGATTAGTGATGAATTAGGATCAAGCTCACATGTTAAGAATCAGGATCGAAGGGCAGTAATCAGCATCATGAGGTGATGAGGATCATACTTCAGTGATCAGGATAAAGATGAAGGTCAGCAATCAGAATCAAAGGACAACAATCAGATCAAAGATTAGTGTTCAGGATCAAAGGTCAGCAGGGATAAGAGATGAGTGACTAGGATTAAAGACTAGGATCAAAGGGGAGCAATCAGGATTCAAGAATGTTAGAGGATACATGAAAGGATTAACCCTTTCACAATGGGGGGGGAGTAAAAGGAAAATGTAAACAGGAAATTGTTGACCCCTGGTGGAGGTTTCTAGTCGTTTTTTATGAAATGGCAGTAACATTAGAACTCGTTAAAAAGAAAAACATTGAGGTTTTTTTTCTCTGTCAAATCCAGATGGCTGTCCTCAAGTCTCATCTTCACATCTAAATAAATCTGATCTCGAGTATGGATTCATCCTGAAACGATTAGTCCAGTAACTCATTTTGTGGTTTGACAGAAAAACACTAAAGAATTATTCTGGTAAATCTTTAAAAAGTTATTTGGTCAGTTTAATGTGTCGAGTTTCTATTTGAACAGGTTTGTTTTTGGAACTGTAACTGGATCATTTGTGGATTCACAACGACAAAGATACTAAAACTAAAAGATAACTGAAGCTCAGAAACGTGGCCTTCTGGACTTTTGTGCGAACAACATTATCATAAGTTTGTTGCTCGATTTATCGCAATACAGCAACTTTTTTAACGTCACACAGTTCAAACAAAGACTTTACTGCCACAGAACCAGATCAGCACAGTTCACCACCATCCCAGGTTCAGGTTTTCAGAAGGTTTGAAGACGACGTCAAATGTAAACAATAAAATAAAAACAATCCACATCAGCACCAAAATCTCTGGGGTTCGTCCTGCTGAGATCAACCACTTCACTGAGATTTATGGAGATCAGCTAAAAAGATTGAGTCAGTTAAATTGCCCCCCCCCCCCCCCCAAAAAAGATCTAATTTGTGGAGGCAGTTTCAGTGCTAATAGATTTGCAGAAACATGACTCTTTATCCACATGAATTAGCTTCATTCACTTTTACCTGCAATTCAAATACTGATGCCGCTGCCCTCCTACGACAGATCCATGTCCCCGCGAGGGATCTGCTGCCCCCAGATTGAGAACCACTTCTGTACTGTAACTTAAACGGCCAATCAGACAGAACCAGCGGGGCGTCGGTTAATGCTTCAACCATTTTTTAAAAAAATGAGCCAATATTCAACAAAGCTCATTAAAAAAAACCCAAAAAACCAAAACAAAACGATGAACTCAATATTTTAAAAATATCTATTTGCTTTTACAAAAATGGACAGTCACAACACGATATCTACGGTTACTTTCATCTCATCTTCTATAGTTGAATTCATTCAGCACTGACAGTTTTAAGGTTTCACATTGAACCGTCATGCAAACACAAAACATTCTACCGCAAGCAGGTAATGCGACAAACAGCTGACACCGGGGGGCGCTAATGCTTGTCGTGGATCGGCTGCATCACAGAACTTTTTCAGGCAAAGTGAGAACAAAAGGAAAGAGCACGCCTTTGGCCTCCACAGGCGCCCTCAGTGCCTCCTCCACAAAGTAGACGCTCTCCTCCTCCACTACGAACTGGAGCGTCTGCGATTTGTTCACGCAGTAGATGCAGTTCCCGATGACGGCACACCTGAAGGGTAAATAGGTTCCGAGCCGCTGCGACACGCAGTCGTGCCACATTTTCACGATGGTGTTGTACTTGAACACGTTGATTCCCTGCTCGCGGTTGACGTCAAAGCGGTAGATGAAGCTCTTCAAAGCCACCATGTCAGAGGACTTCTTGCGGCTGTTGTTGTAGGGACACTCCTGCCACTCATCCCTCTTGGAGTCGTACTTAAGAAGGCGGTAGAAGAGGGACCCCCCGGAAACGTAAAGTTCTCCGCTGCAGGTGGTGGCCTCATGGGCCACTGCAAAGGCTCCTTTCGGTAAGGGGGCCACTGTGGTCCAGCGGTCCATACGAGGGTCGTATTTTTCCACTGTGAACAAACATTCACCCCCGATGGCGTACAGGTAGCCATCCATGGACACAAGCTTCAGCTGGGCACGGGCCTGGTTCAAAGGACGGACCTCAGTCCAGCAGTTGGTTATAGGGTTGTAATAGAAGACCCTGTCTGAAACTTTGCCTTTGTCCCCGTAGCCCTTTATCCCCCCAGCCACAAACAGATAGTTGTACATGGTGCAGATACCACAGCCTTTAGTGTTCAAGTCCTCAGGCATCGTAGTCAAAGACCTCCAGTCATTTTCTTTTTCATTAAAATAATAAATCATGCGGCTGTCCTCGAAAGACGCCGTGGACGAGGGACTCTGTGGTCGGCTGCCACTGCGGCTCGGTGGCCGGCTTCCGACACGATCAAACACATCATTAGTCTCTGCAACTAACAGAGTCCTCCTCCCCTCCATCCTCTTCTTGAGGATCAGGTCTCGCTCCGACCCAGTCAGACGCCCATACACAGATGGGTCTTTGAGGATCTGCAAAAAGTTGTCACTCATAAAGCCGTAGGCAGTCTCCTTGAGTTCGCCAAGTCTCTGTTTTTTGGCAATGGTGAGAATTTCGTAGCAGTTCCCTGCTGTGATTTGCTCTGACATAGAGTCCATGGCAGCCTGCACGGCACAGGGGATCTGGAGGATCTTGGCTCCCGTGATGACATCCACAACATTATCCTTGGACACATTCATTTGAGATGTGTAAACGTAATCTATTAAAGTTGACAAAGTCTTGTAGCTAACCCCCTTCACTTTGAGGATATCCCGTGACAGTCGAGCCTTGAAGTAGTCGCTCTTTTCTGCCAGGATAGACTTGTGCACATTGATCTTCTGCCCGCTGACTTCGATGACCAAGTCTGGCTCCTCTGTCGACGCTGTACAGCCAGTTTCTTGGCTGCTGTCCCTGCTTTCGTGGTTCGATATAGGGATGGAATGCCTGTGGAGCGACTCGTAGTCTGGTGGATCTGATGCACGATGAGCCAGACCATCAAAAGCAGGCTTTGTCCCAGCGGTGACACAATGAGTATCAGGCACAGGACCCTGACCAATCACAGAGGTCTCTCTGCTGGTGGACACATCGCCTTCAGATTCCTCTTTGTTCCGACCAGAGGAACCGCAACTGTAAAAGGCTTTAACCGTGGCGCCATTGTGATTCTCACTTGATGCATAATTCTGCTCCATGACAACAATGTGATTGGAGATGTGCTCAGTTTTTGAAACTAATGATGCATTTCCTTCCAGATGATCGATTTGGCGACCTCCAACTGACTGTCCATCCAAAAGGTACTCCTTCAATGGTGCACTGAAATCCTCATCTTTGTGGACGTAGCGTGGACAAAAATCTCCATCCTTCCCACCAGGTGTGATGAGGTCAGCGTTCCCGCCGTGGAGGATGATGTGGCCTTCAGTCATCTCGATGGGCTCACCGGCGATGAGAGACGGCGTCCTCGCTGATCATGCCGAACGAGTGAATTCAGCCTCCGCTCACCTACGTGGAAGGAAACCGAGGAGGGAATTTAATACAGCAAAAGGAGGACACCGCACTATCTTCTTTTGGCCTCTGAGGGGCGCTGCTGCTCTAACAAACAGCCTGAGCAGGTTGAATTTAAAAGGAAAAATTGTTTGTGCTTTAAAACGAGCCAAAGCAGCTTTTGAAAAGAAAATGCGGCGAAGAAAACCTGCAGGTTCTGTGAAGCTGATTTATAGTTACGCGCTGCGCATGCGCCCGCTAATGGAGCTTTTAATTTGTAACAAGGAGAAAAAAAAAAAGGGCGTAGATCGGAACCGCCGGCAGGCAAACACACACACACACACACACACACACACACACACACACACACACACACACACACACACACACAAAAAAAAAAAATTATCCCCCGCTGTCATTTAATGAGTCCCTCACCTGAAATTCGGTTTCGGTCGGTCCACACGTTGTGTTACGCAAGTCTCGATCCCAGCCGACCGGTCCAACAGAACCACTTCATTCATCCGCGGCTTGTGTGATCGGATCCGGTGGTGGCGCCGCAGTCACGGTCACGGAGTCGCTTTCTCCGCCTGTGGAGAACCGGTGCGGCTCCTCTCCGGGTCTGGACTCATCTATCCGGAACCACAGCCGGCCGACGAGGCTCCGGCGGACCGCAGGTTTTTGACGGTCCAGTTCATTATAGTGAGGCGGGTATCTCACCGACTCAAACCACGCCCCCTCCCCGGGGTTTAACCCTGCAGTGAGGGGCGGCGGCGCGCGCGCACCATACTTATTACGCGTCATACCTGAGCCGGACAGCAGGGGGAGGAGCCAAGGGTGAGTACCTGAAGCCAGAGTTAATTTTAAATTCATTTTAATTATTTAGACAATAAATGAATGAAAAAAAAAAATCAGGCTTCTCTATATTAATTTTCTATAATTACAGCAAAAACAAATCAACATATGAATTAAATAAAAATACTGAATGTCAAAATAAAGAAATGCATTACTAAATTATCTCTTTCACAGTCAGTTTTCTTCAGATAAGTCAGGAGATGGATACATTAATATTTCAAAGTCACTGAATATATCTTGAACTTCATTTCCAATGTGGTGCTGTCCGGTCCGGTAAATCTGTCTGGAACAGGCAAGGCCTCAAAAACTGACCGTGCTAAAAAGATACAGGTGAGGGAAGCCACCAAGATGCCCAGGACAACCGAGTTATGGGATTCTGTGATTGAAGGATAGCTTGTGTTGTTTACAGCTTCAACATAGAAGCAAACTGAGGATTATAAAAATATATGTGAGATTTCAGATACAATTTGCCAGAAGACTTGTGGAAGACTTAAGGCTAGAATTATATCATTTTTCTTAAAAAAAAAAAAAGTCCTCTGACAGTCTCTCCAATCAGATTCAGAATGGAAATGTATGAATATCTAGATGAGTTGTTTAATTTTCGGTAGCATTTTCTGATTTGTGAAAAAAAAATTGTACATTTGAATCTTTAAACATTAAAAAAAGAACAACACGAGATAAAGTCAGTACGTTAAAAGCAGGGTTGTTCTTTTTTTTTTTTTAAAGGTCATCTCTGGAGGAGGTTTGATCCAGGATAACCTTTACTGTTATGAATGTAAAAACAGAGGAGCTGGGACGTTTGATGCCAGATATTCTGAGAACAAACATACAGTGACGGTCTCCATGGAAACGGCAAGGTCAGAGGAATAGCAAAAGGCTTCCTGCATCGTAACGCCAACACACACACTGCATCGCTCTGCTGTTAAAGCTCCGTTTGTCCAACAAGATCAAGGTGTCAAAGCTCATAAATACAAGTCAGCAGGTAAATATGAGCTCATTTTAATGATTTCTGAAGGGTTTCTTTTTTCTGGCAACACACTTTTGTAAGAAGAAACCAAGTACTAACCAGTATTACAGACCAGAGACCCGCTTTGAAAACCATAAATGGTCACAAACAGAAAAAAAAAGTTTTACTCAAGATCAGATTAAGTGATCAATTAGGATTATTTCACACAGATTAGTGAGAGTAAATCCCTGCTTTTTAGGATTAAACATCACCTGATATGTTAAAAATCTTCCGAGATCTTTAAATCAATTCTATAATCCTGGTCATGGTCTGGATTTTGTAGACCTTGAAGGACATCTGACCTATGATGACAGCCCAAGTCATGGACAACTGAAATCGAGCTGGAACACAAATCCCAGAATAGGGCTGGGTATTGTTCAAAAATTATTATTTTTTTGGTACCGATACCAGTGCTGATACCTTAACAACTTCGATGCCAGTTCAATAAATGATACTTTTTCAATACAATATACATTTTTAAACTCTATTCTATATAAAACATAGGAAAAGCTGCCATCATCATCATCATCATCAAAGGCATCAAGCTGCAGTATTAGAGTTGAAAAGTCAACACACGTGTGTATCTATGGCACGTTTGTGTCACATTATCGTCGGCAGCAAACAATCAGCATTCTTAAAGCCTGGTACGAGCATGTTTCTATGCAAATATTATAGAGGTGGAGCAAAGCGTATCGTGATACCATGAACTCAACTACTGCATGGAAGAAATAACGAGCTCTTTTGCAGAAGAATCGTTCATGATTCATGAAGTCGTTGTTGTGGCAATTTTCAAAAATTGCTAGTGTTTCGATCGGTACCACAAAAGTATAGAAATACGATACCCAGTCCTACACAAGGAGGTGAAAGCTCCCCCCACCAACACACACACACTCAAGATTCCTGCATTAGAACCCAGGTCCACAAACTATAGTAACAATTGGTCAAAAGTTGTGTAGTATCAAAGAGTAAAAGTTTCTCAACACTCAGAGAACCTGAAAATAAGCAAGGTTGGGTAGGATTACTTTGAAATGTAATCCAAAAGTAATCAGATTACAAGTAATCCAAATGTATGTACATACAAACATGTAATCCACATGTATTCTTTCAAAGTAATCCTACCCAACCTTGAAAATAAGACAGATTTCAGTTTTGACACATTTGCTTCAAATAATCAAGTCAAGTCTTCCTGAGTCCAACCCAGATCATGAGTTGAAAAACATAGCAGTTCTGGACTCTTTGGGCAAAACCAGAAATTTCTATTTCTCTCAGCACCGATAAGACGACGAAACACGGTTGCACAACAAAACACGTGGGCGGTTACAGAACAGAACATCTCTTGACACTTTCTGTTCAGCACTCAAATCTCAGAAGAGCTGTATCGGGCTCTGCTCCTGCTTTTCTTCAGGTGTGCTGCGAGTCGCGGCGTGCGCTGATCGCTGCACACAATCAGAGCAGAACTACAAGGTCACTTTGAGTGGAACAAATGGACACTGTGACGATGCGGCTCCTCTTTTGTCTGCAGACGCAGCTGTTAGCTTTAGCTGCTAACTAGAGTCTGCAACTTGAGCGATCAGTTGGAAGTGTGAACATCCTCAACGTGCACCACGTGACCAGTTCTGGATCAGAATCTGGAACAAAACTGCAGCATTCACACACTCACCAGTTTTTAAATTGAGATCTGTCCAGTAAATTAATTTACAAATTACTTCACAACCAGAAGCCAGAAGATAACCAGACCTACAGCTACAGTGATTAATCAAGTATTAACTATTAAATTAACTGATGACTGATTATTGATTATGAGAAATGTTTTGAGTCTTTTTTTTTTGCTGCTGTTTAAATATTCAAATTCTCTGATTTCTTCTTCTGAACAGTGAATATTTTATGGTTTATTTGTCCTCGCTGGCAGTAAACTATCTCTGGGTTGTGGACAAAACAAGACACTTGCAGGTAACATTTTGGGTTCTGGAAAACATTGATCAACATTTTTCAGCATTGTCTGACATTTTATGGACTTAACTGTTGGAGAAAACGACAGATTAATAGATTTTTCAGAGTAACTGTTAGTTGAAGTCTGAGTGGTCGGTCAAAGTGCTTCAGGAGGTCACAAGATGTTTGTCAGTAAAATGTCCACGCGTCTCATTCAGTGTTTCTATGGAAGGTGTGTGTGTGTGTGTGTTTATTTTCATGTGTTGACAACACGATTCATCGCTGTGGTGTCACTAGTCTTGATGGTTTCCTCAGATGTCTGATGATCTTTGAAGCTAGCGGTGATGCTAATTTTAAACAAACGTAAACACATTACAATAACTGTTGGATTTTATAAGTACATGGATGCCAAACTCTGTCTTTGCATGTTTAACAATTCTTTATTTTTTTGGTCATATGGCCAAAGCAGATGGTCACCCCTCTGAGTCTGGTCTTCTTGATATTTCTTCCTTTCATAATAATTTTAAAAACAAACACCTGAGGGGGTTTTTCTTTACCACTATTGTCATTGCGCTTGCTCATGGGTGTGGGAAAGGTTAGACCTAACCCTCATTTAGTGCCTTGGCTGCTGTAAGAGATGTTTTGCCGACCAACTAGTGCACACGTGTGAACAACAGCAACTGCTATGAAAGTCAAATCTGAGCTAAAAAGTCTGATTTTGTTTCTAAATGTGGACCTGAATCGAGCAGTCAGGGAAGATGTCCACTTAGATGAAAGAAGTTGCATTAAATCACAGGTTCTGGGAGCATAAACCCGTCCCGCATGTTTTCCTCTGAGGTCGAGTTTCTCTAACATCACGTCACACAACAGTCTTGCTTATTTATTAGAGGCTGGCCAATTATTGGCACAGATTCTCGTATAAACGATGCAGACAATCAGTCAATAGCTTCAACCTCATGTTGTCTGTGCTGTTCAGGGAAAGAAGCTGATTGGCTGAAATTACCACTGCGATATAATGACTTCTTCACGTCTTACAAGGTGACAAATAATGAAGGAAATGTAGGACATTAATGTTATCCCCCAAACATGAAGAACAAGATCAATACCTGCACACAGGAAACCCAGATATCTCCCTACAAATGTTCCGAGCTTCTTCTCTGCTCACTTTCACATATTGGCTGTCACACTGCCCCCCAGTGGAAGTGTGAAAGGAGGGCGGCGTGCTGACATGACGACGTCTGTGTGGACAGGAACAGCAGTGACAACCAGTTTTCTTATGTGTTCTCCTAAAACTGATTTAACTCAGTTGGGTGCCTTTAACCAAGTAAGAGCTGGCAGACACCAGAATTAACCAATCAGATGCAGGAAAACCAGGAAGAGGCTGGATCATAAGCAGAGCAGACGATTTGTTGATAATAATCATTCGAGTAAAAACTTTTCCAGTGACACAAAGCTGCTCAATAAAAGGTTTATAGACGTGTTAATATACACAACAGATGTACATAAACTGTGACATTATAAAGCTTCTTTATCTTTGTTTTTCTTTTTTAAATATCCTTAAGTGATTCTGTTTTAAGGCTCCGCCCACCTCTCTTGTGGTGACTTCACTTTCCTACGAGCAGAATCCTGGCCAGCCAGAGATTCTTCTCCATTCAGTCATCAACATTTCTTCTCCTGCCACGGGAATGCTAGATTAGCTTCAGCGCCGCCAGTGTTTCCACCCCAAACACGCGCCACCCTGAGCCACAGGGGGCCAGAGAGACGAGCCACTGGCTGACCAAAACATAACCAGAAAATACATACGGAACAGTTTCATCTTATATTCAAGCTGTGAAAATAACGTGACGACCAAAACTCGTCCTCAACACTGACTTCAGTCCTGCAGTCGCACTCAGTCCTGGGATTTGTAGTGAAGAACAACGTGTTAGCAAGTTACGTAGGGAGATTTAAGGTGACTCTGTTCAGGGTTAACGGGTCTGTAGGCCGCCGTTTGCTCAGTCAGGCACCGTGATGAACGAGTGTTTTTTAGCGAATAAAACTGGCACAAGTTCACAAGATGTTCTTAAACGTGTCAGCAACTCTGCAGTGCCCCCTGCAGGTCTGGACTGATCGAAGTGGAACGAAACACCTGCACATGGTAGTGTGGGGACATTTTCTTCTTGGACCTGAAAATAGACAAAATAAATAAAGATCCTCACACAGCGTACAGTAGACATGTGGACAAACACACTGGACAAACAAACAAAGAAACAGAAATAAAGGTACGAGTGCTTTTCAAGTCTCATTTTCAAGCAAATTAGCAAAGAATTAAAATTCAAGGACAAACTGCTGTTTCTCACCTGTGGACTGTCTTCTTATTATTATTATCCACATGGTCCAACAAAATTATCAGTATGATCAGTAACTACGTACTACGTTAACATTCTTTAATCAGAGCACATCTACTACTACATGCAACAGGTTCATCATCGTGTCCCACAGCAGCCTGTGCTCAAGGTTCTTGAAATGGATCAATATCGCCACCTGGTGGACATTTACCATTAATGCAAGTACAACCAAATTTCACCAAGAGTACTAGTATTAGAAGATTATAGTACTTGCTTGTAAAATTAGTTCTATTAGGTAATTAATTTTTGAGCTAGCTACATGCTAATTAGCCAGGGTAGCTGGTTTGGTGAACATTGCAGCTGCTGGGTTAGGCTAGCTAGCACTTTAAGTACAGACTATAAGTCGCTTGTACACAGAGAATCCAAATTTTTGACAAAGTGTATATGTACTTGTAAAAAGTAAAAAGTAAAAAAAAAAAAAAAAAAAATGTGGTACACATAAATCACAGCTCGTTTCATTTTCAGTACAGAGGACACATTTAGCCCATGTCCTTTAGGCTACTGTGAGACTGAACATTAGTGTTTCCAGGATGCTTTTTTTTAAATTCCTGTGAAATATATGATATATGATGAAGGTCAGATTTTGACATATCATAAATACAAAATCAAACTCCGTGAAGCTGAAGTCTGAACCATCTCACCTCGCCGGTGTTTCTGTTACAAGTCACATGTTGACCAGGGGGATCTGCCAGACCATGATGGTGGACGTGGTGTCCTCATGGCGGGACTGTTTGGTCTTTTTGTTGATTCTGCGGTGGCCCAGGCCTCCAGAGACCACCAGCAGAGAGCTAACATCCACCTTGCTGGACCGGCGGCTCCTCTGGTGGTGGGCGGGGTCATGGAGCACGTCATAAAGAGCGCCGTCCTCGGTCCCGTGCTCCAAAGAGCTTTGGGATGGAGCGAGAGAGCCGCAGGGCGAGGACGACACGTAGTCCTGAAGAGCCATGGTGGTACAACCTGCGTCTCCCAGCCATACGCCCCGCCCCTGAGGGGGAGGCGGGAGCGAGTCCGGGGGAGGCGGGAGCGAGTCCGAGGGTGGCTCGGCGTCCTCCCCTCCTTCTGCTGGCTGGGTGGAGAAGGACACGCCACACGGTTGATTACACACAGCAGCTGCCACAATGAGGAACTTGACTGGTCCGCTGTGAGTGTGCAGAGACACCATACCCCGACCTGAGAGCAGACCACAAAACGTCAGCCTCTGGTTCGAGCCTCTGCATGTGCTCAATTTATTTGCATTTTAAGTTTTATTCTGTAGACGTTTGGAACATTTATGAATTAAGTGTGCAGCCTATCAGTGAAAGTAACTTAATTACTCTCCATAGTAACCTTTCCCACATGGTACCAGTTTTTGTTTACGTGATATTGCATCCAGTGAAACACTCGTGAACCTCCCTTCTACATTAAGTCTGTTGTGACCTCTGACGACCCTGAAAACCTGCATGCATTTGGACATTTAAACTGTAGTTAAGAACATTTGGTGACGTTGAGACTAACCGGTAACCTTTGGGATGCCCTGCAGTCTGGGGACAGAGAGCGCTACCATCACTCCGAGGTTAGTCCCGACAAGAAGCAGACCGTGACAAACCAGCAGACTGCTCACTGACACTCGCTGGTTCCCTGTGGGCAATGAACAGTCAACATAATCACTCAGATGTGCAGGACTCACACACTGGTTAAAAAAAAAAAAAAAACTATCCTGGATCTGCACCAAAGTAATTACTCTCTTTTTCACATTTTGTGAAAATCTGTTCACCAAATCTGTTCACCCCTAGAGCAAGCACACAGGCTTAGACCTTACTTGTGTGAAGCGCCTTGAGGCAGCTTTGTTGTGATTTGGCACTATATAAATTAAATCAACTGAAATTGAATTGAAATTCAGTAGTAAAACTTTGCATCTCTCAAATGTAAATGTGTAATATTTACTGGCTCCACCCCCTTTCCCCAGATCACTTAATACAAGTAGGTTGGAGCATCAAGCTAATTTCAAGCTACACAGAAATTCAAAACCACACATATGCTGACAGAAAGAGAAAGAAGTGCCTGCTTGTGGCTGTTATGAGTTTGAAAACACAACGGCTCTGAAACGATCAGAAAATAGTGGTTAATTTGTCTTGCTGAATAAATTTTTCTGCTGAAACACTCTCTCTCCCAGGCCCCATTCACTGCACACCTCACCTGACCTTCCTTTCTTTCTTCTTCTTTCTCAACTAAATTCTTACAAAATCCTTTCCACAGGGTTCTGACCCTGTTATTTGATTTTTTGAAGATAACTGCTGTGAAACAAGCAAAAAACTGTTCATGTACATTTTTGTGTGATAATGTTATGTCTCACCACCACACCTGCTCCTAATCCATCATCCACAAACTGTCCAGCAGGTGGAAGCTGCCTGCTTTTACAACTGATCTAGTGCATCAAAGTTATATTCCCTTTTAATTTAGTGAAATATTACAGTATTTAGGGCTTTGCCGTTACCATGTTAAACTACAAGATGAACGGACTTGTAGATGAGGTGGACCCACTACAGCCAAGGTTTTCCAAAGTTTAGGAATAATGGTGTGTTTTCCAGGCCAGAGCAAACATTTTCTGCAAGCTTTATTAAAAAAAAAAATTTAACTTAATTTTCCACCTTCACAGAGTGCCATAAACATGTAGAAAAGTCAAACAACTCATCCTGCAACACTAAAAAATAAATTAAATAAATAAATAAAATTTTATCGGCTATTCACCTTCATCTGCACCAAAATCTAAGAGATTGTGTTTTGGGATAACAGATACAACTGTTTCAGCAAATGTAAAGGATTAACAGTGAGGATGTAAAAATGAACCGAACACAGAGAGACACCGCTAACAAATACTTGATAAACATGTCCTCCCGCTGCGTGTGATTAACAGGAGCAGGTGTGAACACGCTGCAACCGCACACACTCGTGCCTCCAGGAAAAGGAGAAAAGTGCAGATTTAATGGTCCACTACACCAGCTTAGGATCCACTGTGGTGGGTGGCAGGATGGAGCATCTGGAGTGAGCGGAGGCTTTTCTTCAGCCATCGCTGTTATTCATCTCCAGGGCAACACGAAGAGGCACCAGAATAAAAGCAGCTCTTTTCAACTGTCTCTGAATGCAGGGGAAAAAAAAAAAAAAAAAAACACACAGCACTATGATGGTGCGTTTGAGCCAAACAAACAAGTACAAAAGTGTTATGTAACAGAATGACTGAAGCGTGAGGCTGTAATTAAGAAACGGCGGCCACACGTGTAGACAGAGACAATAAATAAGACGATCAGCCCTCGACTCTGCATCCGGACACAGAAAATCCACCTTAAACCAACAGTCAGCAGCAGCTCTCACATCACGTTCATATTTATAGGGTTTGGCTTCCTACATTCTAACAGATGGCTGGAATCAGCGCCTGCTGCTGTTACTCCTTCTGTGGTTTGCAGCAGAAATGTCAAGTCTTGCCGAAGCTTGTTGACACGGAGAAGTTAGCGAGAACGCTAACGTGGTTTTGTTTGAAAACGTCTGTTAAGAGTCACTATCAGCAAGCGCGAGCTGAAACTTCTCACTCCGTGCACAAATAGAAATTACAATGTGCACCTTTTCTGAAAATGCGGACTGTGGACCAGTGAGTGACCTCTAGTGGTTGGTGAGTATATTGGTAAAATGTCACATTTTAAATTAAAAACATTCTAACTGAAAATGACTCCAATGTTTAATAGATAGCAACATATGCGTACTATTTTCATTATTAACACTAGCATTGTTTTTGGATATTTGGGGAGTCAGGTGGACCACAAGTTTTTTTGTTTTTTTTTTTGGTTAAGTAGGCCTGGGTTTGAAAAAGTCTGAGAAACATTGCAATATTGTTGTTATATGCAAAGATAGGGGCGTATTTAGAAGTCTAACAAAAGTTAAATTCATAGCTTACGTTTCCTGTTAAAGCTATAGTGTGCAGGATTTCAGGGTGTTTATTAGCAGAAATTAAATATAGGTTTCACAGCTTTCTGTTCATTAGTGTATAATTATCAACAACAATGAATCAATCTGTTTTCATGAACTGAGAATGAGCCCTTCATTGCCCCCTGCCCCCATGGATGGCACCATGTTGCACTGCCATGTTGATGCAGCAGCTCAAAAGGCTCAAACTTACTCCACCTGTGGTAGAATGGTCTGAACACTGAAGAAAAAGAAGAGGAATCAGTGGTTGCTCCCTATACACAGTGTACTGGTTGCTAGCGCAGGCTAACCCTCATTTTTGCAAAATGGAAGATCATACCTACAGCTCATCACAAGAGAAGGCAAAGGAGCATGAAGCCCTGTCACCAAAAAAAAAAAAAAAAGCAAAAACATGCAGAGAAACAAAATCATGCCCAGCAGCAGCATAATGCAATCTTCAACTGCACCACTAGATGACACTACATTCTACACACTGTAGCTTTAAAGAAGAGAGTTTACACAGCAGATCAGAAGGCAAGTAAGGAAGAAAAAAAAAAAAAGAGATTTTATTTTCAGTTGGACTTTAACTTTAGCAACTGGATCCTTATGAATAACCTGGATTGGAATGAAGTGAATTGGTACCATCTGCTCCAGCTTCCAACAGAATCAGGAACTCAGTGGTGGTTCACGGGCCAAATCAAGGAAAAAAAAAAAAAAACAAGTCCTGCCAGTCGTCTTACATGAGAGGTGGGCGTCATGAGTCACTGCTGCTCAAACAGGCCAATTCGAGTTTCCTCCTTCAGAGTAAATTCACCACTCCTGGTGACCCTCTTTACAGACGTGCGCACACACACACACGCACGTACAGTTCCACAGGCGGATGGGTCCGGTCCACTCCATCTAAACTACAGCAGAACACGGGTCTCAGGTCCCCTATGAGCTGCTTCTCTGAGATCTTGCACAACTTCCTCCTTTCATAATATTTGCAGTTCCCCCACCCAGAGGGCGAAAACAGAAAAAAAACCCCAGAGCAAAACGCCAACCCGGCTCAGCTCTGGCCCAGAGCCCGCACCGAAAACACCACCCGGATCTGCACTTAGTCCTGACGGCCAACATGGGGGGGGGGGGGGGGACAACAAACGACAGGAGCACACTGTATCAGTCCCTGCAGGTAAAACCCAACAACACAACGTCAGTCAGTGATTCCAAAAAGCAACATTCCAAATCTCCCTCAAGAGAGTTCAAGGTGTGAAACGGGCACTTTTTTTTTTTTTTTAGAGCTGAAACAAATCCTGAAGCAGCTCGAGTTATTTGATCAAGAAACAAGGCAGAGAAAGTACATACCTTCAGAATGTGCTAATAACAAAGTGTTTCTTTTTTTATTATTACCTCTGTCAGTCAATAGACACAGACGTCCATTGCAGGATAGTTATGGGCCTTTATGATGTCATGAAGCTCAAAAGAAATAAAATATTCTCCGGCGGATCAGGATCATCAAGATTTTAGTGTCATTCCTTCCCTGGTGAAATCTGTCCAATTCTTCTTGAAATATCTTGTTCACAAACATAATTGACAGAAATAAAAAAATAATAATAAATAAATCCACAATAGTTATTTCTTCTAGACTACAAACACCTTTTCATGGTCAGATATACTTTATATCTACAGTACAACCACAGATACAAGGCCTCATCTCTATCAAATCAACCTCAGTCTTCAGTAGAAGAAGACAAAAGGTTTTGTGTGTGTGTGTGTGTGGACTGCTCAGCTGTGTGCAGAGGAAAAATATCCTGGAGTAATAAAGGTATAATCCCCTTAGTGATGTGTAGAACAATGGAGGAGTACAAGGACAAGCTGGGGTGTTATTTACTGACACACACACACACACACACACACACACACACACACACACACACACACACACACACACACACACACACCACCACCCACCGGCTTGTCTCCCTTTAAGCCTTGCATGGCTGCACATTTAGGTCAGAACAGCGGACAAAAGCAGTCAGACATCGTCTTCACAGACAATTACTGTCTCCTTCATGACATTTTTACTGTTAGACGAGAGGGTCAGAGGTCAATTCTCAGCTGATCTGGCCTTTGAAGATTTTGGAAATGACAGAACTGGAATTCTGTATTTCTTTTTGTCAGCTGTCAATCTCTCTCTTCCATCAGTTAGGTGTGTCAGGTTGAAGACAAACATTGCCACAACAAATCTGCAAAATAAAGGAGCGGAAAATTTAAAGATTGTTGATCAGATGCAATGAACTTTATTTTAATTTACAGTGTGCCAATATAAAATTTTTAAAATGCTACGACATATTCAGATCTGAAATTCTGGGCTGTGATGGGAGCTTCAAACCCAAATGTTTCTCCCCTCAACTGGCTCGATTCCAGCAGAATCTGCATGTTTAAGTTTCCAGCTGAAAGGGATTGTTCCCAAAGCGGTGAGACCTTCAGGACGTTTGTCCGACTGAGAAGCTCTCAGATGTTACATCGTTATCCAGAGGTCCATCTGACTGCCTGACATGATAATCTGAGGAGCCAGAATATGCTAGGTGGCGCCGTTTATCTCACTACATCATGTAGTTTACCATGTTTTTCTTTTTTCCTCTCTTAATGTAGTTTTATTATATTCAGGCCAATCTGGTATTTTGGGCTTTCAGAGTGCAGAGCGCCAGCTGAAACCCTGGGCCGCGGTTCAAACTGATGAGGTTAGTGACTACGGTTGGGGCAGGAGACCCTGAGTGGAGACAAACCTGGGATCTGTTGCTTTAGACACTAAACAAGCTGATGTATTTCACTCCAAGATAGGCTCACGTCAACTGACACGGAACAGTGCACCAACTTCTACGAAAAAGATTCCTGCTATACTTTGGAAATTTATGGTCAAAATCAGGGCTTGACAGTGACACCAGTAACCAATCAAATACGAATACTCTGTTTTACTTGAAAAGATGTAACGTGTGAATATGTGCATTAGATGCCGGTGTCACTGACTGCTATTAGAGCGTATTAAAACATGACCGTGTTCTCAGTGCTGGGATAAAGAACTGCTGCCTGTCATTATGTGAGTCAGCAGAATGGCTCCAACATGCGCGGACAGGAGAAGGATCATTCTGCCCAGAACACGTCCCGCTTTCACAGAGACGCCATTAAAACAAAAGACAACACCCTGTGCCGCCGCCTACCGATATCGTCCGCTAGACTGATCCCTGACGGCGGGATCATGAGTTAATGTGATGGGAGCGTGGGCTCGGCGGAGTGATTTACGGTGACGCACAGATGTTAAAGAGCTGCCTGTCGTGCAGCCCGCCCTGCCTGAGCAGTCTGCCTGCTCGAAACACCTCATTCTGCTCCAGAACAGATTACAGCAAAACACTGAAGGAGCGTCAGACCGGTGGTCCCTGATGCAACTCCTCCTGGACCATATCCACTGTGAGGAGAAAACAAGCACGGCCTCAGATTACAGCCTGGCCAGACGACCCAACTGTGAAGGGTTAAAGTGGGTCAAAAGCTTTTGATTTCCACCCTGACAGGCCGGAGAACCAATGCTGTTATCAGAGGATGTGAGCTGTTAACAACGAGGCCTCGAGGAGGAAAGCTTTCATGTCCCGGTGGTCTGTCCCTCAGACAGCTTCCTTTGTGCTTACACGGATCTCATTAGTTAATTCGGGCACTGAGGCTCCACAGCTGCCTGACTTTATGTGAAAACGTGTCCTCAGAACCGGCTCAGGTTCTCCCATAATGCCGAGTAATGTGGGCCCGCCCCTAATATTTAATCCAGGTGAAAGGTTGTATCACGTATACGTCATTTGTTAGCAGCAGGTTCGTGAACAGGATGAGTTGGTTCTGACTCATACCCGGTGGTGTTCTGTTCTACTGCCTCGGGTCTCTGTTCTGCATTACAACAGGGCTGTGAATGGATCCAACCCAGTTTAATGTGGGTCAGTTCATCTGACAAACCGTCACCTGTGTGTTTGTCTACGAACAAAAGAAGGTGTACGGTTACAGATTTTGACTAGTTTTGTTTTTTTTGGGGGGGGGGGGGGGGGGGGTAATCTGGATCCAGATTCTAGTGTTTTAAAGATTTTCCATCACTGAAAGAAAAAACACTAACACTCAAAGGCTTATACCATTTTGTGACACCGTTGCATCCTTGGAGAGTGACTGAATACTAGGGGCTGTATGATACACATGACACACATCACGATTCCACAGATTTCACGATACATGTAGAACGCATTCAGTGGTGAATGTTTCATTTTAAAGAATGTTTTCTGAATTATCAGTTGTAATCCTTCTTGTTTCTCCTTTCTAAATTTAATAAATCATTTATGATTCTTTGGCAAGAGGTCATTATTTCATCCATGCTGTAGTTGACTTTTCCTGGTATCAAGATACGCACTTAAAAATAAAACAAAGGCATGCTGGCTCCATGATATGATTATCAGAATATGCAATGTGTCGTTCCACACTGACTAACTGTGTACTCCAGTGGGTAAATAGACTGCATTTATAAATCGCTTTTCCATCTGCATCAGACGATCAAAGCACTTTACAATGACGCCTCACATTCACCCCGATGTCAGGGTGCTGCCATGCAAGGTGCTCACTACACACCAAAGAGAAACTAGGGGATTAAGGACCTTGCCCAAGGGCCCTTAGTGCTTTACCGGTCAGGCTGAGGTTTGAACTGAGGATCCTCTGGTCTCAATGCTTAACCACTAGACCATCACCTCCCCAGATGTAAGATGATATCAGGTTTTGAGGTAGTCACCACGTTAAAGTAAAATCAATTCAGCTGGAGCAAAATCTGAGACTCCTCTGGTTTGAGGATTTTGTGAAATGTGAGGTTCAAGAAGACCTTTTAAAAAATGGACTCAAGTGAGAGGATTTCTGGCAACTTAACTGATCTGGGTGCAATACATCAGTGTGTGAGTGGACAATAAAGGTGATTGTGATTCTGATAAGAACTTTTAAATTCCAAAAATAAGCCACTCAGACAAATAAATGTACACTGGACAACATATCGGATGTTACGTGATGCAGATGGACGTGGACCGCCGACCCACAGCTTTAGAAACTCTGCAATAAAAACATGGAGTACTGGTACATTATTTTTGTCAGCTCTTTAATTTGGGATTTTTGCACATTGTTGTGGTGCACTTTTATTACTCATCTTTATTAATTATTATTGGAGTTTTTTTTTTAATGTTTATAACTGGGAAAGCTCAATATACATCGTTAATATTATTGAAAATGAATGTGATTTTTTTAGTGTAACTCGCAGGACTCTAATCCAGTAAAATAAAAACAAACAAAAAAAAAACCCACACACACACACCAAAACAAAGCACAGCAAGAAAAAAAAAACACAAACAAAACAAACCCAGTGTAAATATGGTCAGTGCGTCTGGGTACTTGTGGGTACTAAGTTGATTAGAAACCAGGAACACACAGGATTCCGTCACCCTTCAAGTGCATTTAAAAAAAACTCAAATACTGCAATAAAGTTTTTACATTTGCAGATATGTGTTTTCAGGTGATTTGAAAAGACCTTATTTTGTAAAACTGCAATGGAAACACTTTCCTTTAGTACAGGTCAGACAACGTACAGGAAAAGTCACATGACATGCTACGTGTGGGTGAAGTAAGACGTGAAGTAAGACAAGTAAGTAAAACATGACAGTCATATTAGATTAAAAAAAACAACAACAACAACAACAAACTGGCAGTACTTTGCAGGATTTACTGATCTTTTTGCAATGACTACTGGAATTACATTTCAACAGAATTAAATCACTTAATGAAAAGTGACATTTTGCAGTTATTTTTAAAGAACATTCTGAAAAGATTGCTAAATTTTTGTGCAAATCTGTAACAAAAACCCTGCTAATGACACATGTGCTACACTGTGTTGTTTTGCCTCAGGTGCAAGATAGGAGTTTCAACCACTAAATGAGCCATGAAGACTTCAGCAAAGCTGTAACTAATAAGTCATCATTACTGAATCCTCTCAGATTTTTGTGGGTCTACCAAATGTTATTCTCACTCCTGTTCATTTGCATGTGGGGAAAACTCACAATATGAAGATGCAACTTTGCTTTACAATAGATGCTTTTCATTTAATAAACCAAATAAAGTGTCCAGCTGTTCATCAGATTAACTGATCGGGAATCAGGTGTTGCTTTAACACAGAGATCAAAACAAACAGATCCAGAGATGAAGCACACCACACCCGACACGGATATCAGCATTCCACAGCAGGCAGGAAAAACAGTGACAGCAGCAGCAATCAGACGACACACACACACACTTCAAAACAATCTGTGCTTCATCACTCGTGGTTGTAAGCCGTGTGACTGCCCAGCGAGACCCCGAGCAGACGGATTATTGTGAATCCTGATGTAAGGCCGCAGATTGCAAACTCCAGAGCAGCAGACTTAACGAGCACTGTGCTCGCATCATCAGCCGTCTGAGCGGATCTGGACATCAGTGATGACTTACAGCCGTTTGTTTCACAACAAAAGGTCACGACCTCTTGCTGAAATGACAATCGCCACGGTAACATGACCGAGAGTTAACGCACGCACGCACGCCACAGTCGTAGCTGCAGAAAACCTCAACATCACCGCCGACCATCGAGTTCTCCAAACTCAACCACCACAACAGATCAGTGAGTAAACAGACAAACAGACTCAAGTGTAAAAAGTGTGGAATATCAGCTCTTTGGTATGTTTCTTATAGGGCAGTATTGCATTTCTTACTGTGTGATGTTTTCCTTTAAAAAAAAACAAAAAAAAAACTGCTGTACACCTGAGAAAGTTTTTCTATTGCAGCTCTGTACTGGATCTTTGCACTGTGTTCTGCAGCTGATACGCCTTCAGGATGCACCGACCTGCAGTGCGCTCGTCAGGGGTCAAAGGTGAGCTACTATAATGGTGTCATGCTGTAAATAACCTGAAGTGTAATGCAGGTTGAAACCCATTTGGCTGTTTTAGCAGGTTTTAAAAAAGAAAATTTTCTAATATCTTATTAAAGTTTGCTACAATGTAAAGTGTAAAGATAACAATGAAAATAAAGACACTCTAATAAGAGTCATCAGGAGACAACATGTCCCCCCGGGTCCCCACAAATCAGGACTACAGAGTGTCAGGGGATGACCCAAGTACACCTTTATCTTAAATATGAATTAAATTGGTCAGCTGGTTCTTGAGGTATCACACTAAATCAAAAACAGACGGACAGACATGATGATCACTATATCCCCCGTATTTCATACCAGGGGGGTAAAAAGGTTATCAAGGTAGAGCAGGTAGGTCAGTGAGATATGGATTTGGGCTACCCAATGTTGACATGGATTCAATTCCCAGTGGTTTTGCATACAACACTTCTTCTGCATTGCTCCAGTCAACCCAGCTGTGTGTTGGACTGACATCCTGTCCAGAGGAAGTCATCTGCTTCATGCTACACAATCCGGTGTCAGACCAAACTGTCCCCCCCTAAAAATGAGTCCACTCTGCCTCCACTGCGCATGAGTCATTTCGTCTGAGCATCTCGTCTGAGTCAGACTCTCTTCACCCAAAGCGATCAAATGGATTAATGTGATTATTAACCATCAGATGACAAAGTAAAACCTCTTAAATCATTCTAAAGTCAGTTTTAAGTAGAAACGAGGCAATATTCCGTGATGCTGTGGCGCTCTGATCGCTTCCTCCTTCTTTTATGATGAAATAATGCTGAATTTATGTAGAAATAATTGTTGTACAAAAGCTTCAGATATCTGTCACTGAGACAGATGATGACTGGAGGCAGTATGAAGAAGAAACGAGGAGATAATCAGTGAACTGTGGCTAATGATGCATGCGCCGTGAAGGTAGAGGGGACCGATTTTTAGGGGGGACCATTCAGCCGGCGACACAGACGATCCTCGAGAGAGACCTGAATAGGAATTTTTTATACATCAAAATCAGGACCTTCAACTTTCATCCAAAGACAGTCAGAGAGACACACACACACACACACACACCAGTTTACAAACAGTAGTTTCACTGGACAGAGGACACACAGACAGACAGAGGACACGCAGACAGACAGCACCACTCAGGTTTATCGGAGCCGAGTGATTAAAAACGGTTTCATGGCTGCAGCATTTTAGTCACAAATGTTACTTCATTCAAACTGGTGCCTGGATTTGTGTGAAATGCAGATTATAGGTCAGTTTAATGGGAAAGGATGTCTTGTTAAACAAATGTTTCAGAAAGGAGCTGATGTGTGTCCACAGTGTCCACGTCATGCAGGCAGAGTGCGTCCATCAACATGATTACAAACTCACACTTTCACTTCATGTGCTGCTTCAGTAAAGAAAATACTAGTACCAGTACTGGTACATACCTCCTTAGTACTGTGCGGTCCGCTCGGCGATGAGCCTTCAGAGACTTTGTAACGATACTCTGATCGTTCAAACTTGGAAGAAAGGCTTTTATCTGCTCCCACAGTCACTCAGCTGTAATTTTGCAACATTTCCTGTGAAAATGCCTGAAAGCAACTGAAGCTGCTGCTAACCAGTTTCTTTAAAGCACCATTTGTTTGTCTGATAAATATTTTCTCTATTTCTGAACTGCAGCTCGCCTAAGAATAAACATATCTTATCATGTCTCTGTTCCTTTAAAAATAGTTTGGGCTGGACGTTTCCTTTAAGACAATACAAAGTTGACATCACAGCAGTGAAGAGAGATGATGACATTTCCACCAAACGAGACGCTGAAAGGTGATGAGACTGTGACAAACCTGCTATAATTCCGACTGAAATGCGCAGCTCTTTGGAGCTGCACACTTATTCCCACAAAACAGAAGGTATTATTATTATTTCCTTTACCTGACGGACTTCAGTTTAAGCACCGGCTGGTGCTGCAGCGATCTGAATGATCATTTCTCTATTCTGATTGCAGACTGCAGCGGGTCTGCTTGAAGCAATATAGAAATGATCATTTCCTGATAAACACCCTCAAAAACAACTGAACTGAAGAGCCGATAAGGGAATCATTAAACAAAAAGGCTTCTGATGTCATCATTTTTGTTATGGTAGAAATGTGCTTTCTGGCTTCTGTCCGTGGTGCATTCAATATGCATTGGGGGAGTTGAGATCTATGCAAGCAGGCAGCAAGCAATCCAGCGTGATTTCACCTGTTAACTGAATCGAAGCACTCGCATTGCGCACGTTTGTATCAAGATACTGATTTGTATCGATTAATCTCCACATGCCTATAGCACAGAGATCCTGCCTGGTAGCCCAACCAGATCCACCGTCCCAGCCAGTGAACCATATGTGAGCAGCTATAATCTGTTACAATTCTATGTAATTAGACATAAAACAGCAGGTAATTAATTAAATTTACAATTGCGAAAAAAAAAAAAAAAAGAGCCATGACTTCCTCAGTTTTGAAATTTGGGTGAAATCGTATGTAATGGGACACATTCACACGCTGATGATAAAAGGCCACAGTCAGATTAAAAACCCCATTTTGCACTCTGTGACCCCTTTAAAGTCGTACTGATCATATTAAAGAGTGATGATCAGAACGTATTCACTCATCCTCAACAAGAAAAGATGCCAAGAACAGAAACATGTGTTGTTTGATTTTGTTAAAAGACAAAAGAGCAGAGTATACATTCATTTATGGATGTCAGCGCGTTACAAGCTGGGGGGACCACATGATGACCATGACCATTTGGGGGTTTCATGCCATTATCAAGGACACCTCACTGGGAGAACAACCCGCTCAACGGCTTCCCCCTATAGGGTTACAGGAACTAAGTGATTGGACCTTGACAGAGGATTGCTCTTTAATAGGTGCAGCTTCTGTCCAGGAATGAAACTCGAGCCTTACCATACAGAATGCTGTGGACAGGTGTGGCGATGTTAATGTCTTGCAGGTGCTGCAGTGTCTCGGTGTGGAAAAGCCGCAGCGTGGAACCGGAGCTGAACGCAATCCAGATGCCCACCCCGGCCACCACCATGTGGGACACCACCATGCCCTCCTCCTGATGGGCCTCCAGCTGCTTCTGGATGACAGACAGCCGAGACAGAAGGAGTCTAAGACTTCACGCTTGTTTTTAAAGGCAGAGAATTTAAACAGTCAAACCCTGTTTAATCAGAAGTTCACTTTCACAAGCAGAAGCAGCTTCAGTGTTTGTCAAAGAGGAAAACATCTGAGAACATGTAGCATGTAGAGGCTCCATCAGATGTGCTGCTATATACAATATTTTTCAGAGCATATGTCGCAGTTGGTTTGTTTTGTTTTTTCTTTTTCAGATTTGGAGGTCATGTGACTTCCACTCCAGTGTGACTTGTATACAGAAAAAAAAAAGAAAAGAAAAATCACAATTTATACAGGCTTTCCCTGGAATCAACACACTGAACAAAAGAAACTCCAGTAATGAAAGTAAACTACATCAAGCTGATTAAAAAAAATATAATAAACTCCTTTTTACTGACATAGTCTCACTATGCCAGCAATTTGCGCTCATCTGCTTAAAATAACAGTCCTTATCGCATACACCACAATCTAAAGGCTTCCTGCTAAAATCTACTGTTGACTTCTGGACTTTTTCTGTTGTCCAAAATGCATCAAATAACATCCAATATGTTGTCCAAAGAACATTTATTTATCATCTCATTTATTTCTATAACTTAAAAGTCCTTATTTTAAGTAACAGCACATGCTGCGGTGTGCACATGCGCTACACTGAGTTCCTGTCCACTGTTAAACTTGCCCCCCAGAAAAACAAAGTGTTACAAACTGAGTCCCACATACTTCACAAAATATTTCATAATTTATCTGTTTTTACTCTCATTTATGTGTGGGAGCAAGAACAATCATGGATGTTGAATTTTCTCTGTGCAGAGAACAACGCTGGGTTTTCTCATTACATAACCTCACTCATCCTTTCCAGTGTAGGTGGAGTTATATTTGGCCGAGAAGCATCCATTCAGATTTAACCAAAAGGCTAATTTTCAACTGCAGTCCCCAAGCCGGACCTATTTGTTAATCGTGACTTTATGAATAGTGAATAATTACATGCAGGTCACTAATTTTCACTTTTTTTTTTTAAACTGTGACCCGTCTGTAAACCCTCGGTGAGGAAGAGAGAGTGAAGCAGGCAGGTGGCCCTTAATGAGCTTAATGAGGCTAAACTGATTCTGAATGAGTGCGTGTCAGAGCAGAGCGGCTATTCCTGGACCCACAGCAGGTGTTTCCATTCCACAAACCAAACCAGGCCAGAACACTCACACACAGGGAATACGAACCATATTCCACAAAAATACAAAAAGAAGCCTCAGGAAAGAAAGCGAGGCGCCTCACATAATAAAAGCCCTTCAATAATTTTACCCGCGAATGCTATTTGCTGGCAAATAATAAAGGAAATAACTAGAAGGCGCTTTCTGCTTCTGCCTTTAAAATGTGTGGTTCTGCTGCTTTAATGAGATCTGCACTCAAAAAGGAGATCTTTTTTTTTTTTTTCCCCTCCTGTTAAAGAAACATTTTTCCAGCTCCAGGACTTGATCCAGATTGAAATAATCTGCTCCTTTCTTTCTTTTAAACACACATTCCTGAATAAAAACATTTTTTAAAAAAAATCCTTCCCAGAGTCTGAACTTTTGCACAGAGAGCCTCAGATTGTCCCAAAGACTTGATAAACAGAAGGATAACTACGCGTGTCCTGGTCCATTTCTCTGGAGCTCCTTCCCTGTCTGATTTACAAACGGGATCAGACTCATGGATGAGACAAAAGTCCACCAGCGCTTATTAACTCTGCAGGTGAACTGAACTGCTGTGGACTCCTCTTTTTTTTATAGAAGTGCCCACAATTGAGCCTACATACCTCCACAGAGTGGGTGTGGGTACTGATGATGAAGACTTGTCCACCTGAAGACGCCCAGAGGTTCTCCTCCACAGCCAGGATGGTCTTTACTGGGAGGACTCCAAGTTTTAGCAACTTGGGTGTGTCGCAGCTCCACGAGGCGCCTGTAAAAACAGACACCACTTTATCAGCCTAAATCACTTTACCTTGTTTGACTGAAATCACACCTGCCAAAGAAAATTGCAACATGGAAAGAGCGAAAACCCTCATGACAAATAAAGCCCCAAACCAAGATTTGATCTCTCATCTTGTATTAGTCATATTCATTATGTTCAGGTACCAGCTTTCATTTGATTTTGTAGAGATTAGTAAAACTGTCCTTTTCCAGAAAGCCAATGAGAAATTGGTTGATTTCATTTTCCCAGAAGCCACCGTGGTGACCAACTTGGATTTGTAAATAACGGAATCTTAAAATTTAAGTTTTTCCAATATCTCTGCTTGTACAGTAGATTGCCAAAGACGTTCAGTCCAGTGGCTCAATACACATTTTCAGGGCCAAGGAAGCCAATGGTGCCAAGATGGCCATCATGGGAGCCTCCGGGAAAATGAAATTACCCATTTTCCTGGAGGCTACCATGGCGGCCATCTTGGATTTATAAATAATGGCAGTTTAAAATGGAAGGTTTTCCCAATATCTCAACTTTTAGATGACCTAAGGTGTTCAATCTAGTGTCTAATTACACATTTTCAGGGCCAAGGAAGCCAATGGTGCCAAGATGGCCACCATGGCAGCCTCCAGGAACATTAAAGTGCCCATTTTCCTGGAGGCCGCCATGGCACCATCTTGGATTTGTACCTAATGGTGGCTTAAAATTTCCCAATATCTCGACTTCTAGATGACCCAAGATGTTCAATCCAGTGGCTAATTACACATTTTCAAGGAATCCAATGGTGCCAGTTACATCCAGGAAAATGGAATCATTCATTTTCTGAGTGGCTATTATATGCACATTCTCTCCCCCCCCCCCCCCCCCCCAAAAAAAACAACAATCTGTAGTTTTACTAATCTCCACAAAATTCCAATTAAATTAACATAACAAACCTAAAAATTATTCTCTTCTCCACACCACATGAAGTCTTAACTGGAGATGCAACAGAAAAGAAAAAAAAATCTGCATAGATAACAGTTTCTCCAATCACAGCCACAGATGCCAACAAGTCTTTCAGGCTTGTCATGCGTTTTGGTGGCTTCCCTCACTTGTCTCAGTCTTGCACAATCCTGCATGAAACGTAACAATAGCTGTGTCAAATATTTAAAAAAAAAAAAGGGTTACATTTTGAAATTGCCCTCTCTCACTCCAGTGCACTGGGATTAGATTAGTAATCTGTACCAGACGATGGTCAGATATCCAGACCTACACAGAGTAAAATACCTAACAAAAAATGAAATTACTGCACCTCTGTATAGAACAAGAGTCATCAGGAGATGACATATGCCCCCCGGTCCCCACTGTAATACAAAGTGTCGGGGAGATCACCCAAGTACACCATTATCCTAAATATGAATGAAACTGGACAAGTGGTTCTTGAGATATCGCACTAACAAGTGACAACAGACAGATGGACGGACATGCTGATGGCTATATCCCCCTGTATTTTATACTGGAGGATAAAAAGAACAGCTTCATTACAAATGTCTATGAACTTCAAACCAAACCATAAATGTAAACCTGGAGCAGTTTTATATGCACGTATTGGTTTATCAGAGGACACTGTCTTTCCAAATGACCTTTTTAAAAGGTCGCCCACATTGGTCTCTCTGCTCATGCTGGAGTGGTCACTGATGGCTTTCACAGCCTTTACTGTGAATACAGATGGGCTGCTGAGAGGAATTAGTCAGAGCTGTGCTGCGTCCCACACACACACGCGCACACACACACACGCCTCCTACACACTCTGCACCTACACCATCAGATCTGTGCAGAAACACATTACTGTGTCTCTTACTGCAAATGAGCAAGTAGCTCAGTGGGATAAGGACCTCAACTTCCAATAGGCAGACCTGGGTTTGATTCCTGGTCACGGTCTATGGACATGACACTTTATGCTCATTGTCTCAGTCCACACTGCTATAAATGAGTACTGACCTTGGCTGGGGGAATAACGTGCAATGGCCCGACCAGGGGAAGTTAAAGTCTGTAATCCGCTTCCTGCCACAGAATCCCGGGATAAGCCCCGGGACCAGTGAGCCTCAGGGTGTATATAGGTCTTACTCCGAGCTGAAGACTTTGATGACAAAAATTCTGACATTGTGATGATCTTATGATTTATTGCAATTTAGCAAATTAATTTCCATAAATTGAGATCCAAACACACACACCCCATCCCATATATTGCATATGGGATGCATCCACCCAGGTGTGCAAAATTTTACAAGGGAACACTGAATTTAAAACAATTTAGAACTTAGAACACACAATGAGATTTATCAAGATTAAAATGAAGTTGAGATGAGACGTCTTTCATTCTTCATTGTAAACGGTGGGCATTTCCAAAGAGTTTAAAAAGAGATAAAATTTGTGCTTGTTTTGTTGAGAACAAACATTTCGGTGTGTAACAGGTGGACTATAGTTCTGTGCTTTTCTGCGTTGAACGCAAAGTGCATTTTAGTGCAACTGATGTATTTTCAAGTCACTTTGATGTGAGGCAGCAATGAGATTCATAAAAATGGTTAGAAAAATTAGTTTCTCTAATGTGAGCCACCTTGTAGTTTTGTGGCTCATGGAACAAAAAGAAAACACAATCAAAGTCTAACTACCATATTTTCTGAAGAATAAGTCATGTATTTGTTATTCACCGACGCCTCAGGAGGCAGAAGCAGCTCTCCACCAGCACTGTTTACAGTGCGGACGGGGAGCTGTTGACCCTGACTGGGGATGTTGTGGAGGCGGAAGGAGTACTTCGAGGATCTCCTCAATCCCATCGTCACGTCTTCCGAAGAGGAAGCAGAGACTGGGGACTCAGAGGCGGACTCATCCATTACCCAGGCCGAAGTCACTGAGGTGGTTCGAAAGCTACTCGGTGGCAAGGCACCTGGGGTGGATGAAATCCGTCCTGAGTACCTTAAGTCTCTGGATGTTGTGGGACTGTCTTGGCTGACACACCTCTGCAGCATCGCGTGGCGATCGGGGACAATGCCTCTGGATTGGCAGACCGAGGTGGGTGGTCCCTCTGTTTAAGAAGGGGGACCGGAGGGTGTGTTCCAACTATAGGGGGATCACACTCCTCAGCCTCCCCAGTAAGATCTATTCCAGAGTACTGGAGAGGAGAATTCGACCGATGGTCGAACCTCGGATTCAGGAGGAGCAGTGTGGTTTTCGTCCTGGTCGCGGCACACTGGACCAGCTCTACACACTCCATCGGGTGCTCGAGGGTTCATGGGAGTTCGCCCAACCAGTCCACATGTGTTTTGTGGATCTGGAGAAGGCGTTCGACCGTGTCCCTCGGGGCACCCTGTGGGGAGTGCTCCGGGAGTACGGGGTCCGGGGTCCTTTGCTAAGGGCTATCCGGTCCCTGTATGACCGCAGCAGGAGCTTGGTTCGCATTGCCGGTAGTAAGTCAAACCTGTTTCCAGTGCACGTTGGCCTCCGTCAGGGCTGCCCTTTGTCACCGGTTCTGTTCATTATTTTTATGGACAGAATTTCTAGGCGCAGCCAGGGTGTAGAGGGGGTCTGGTTTGGGAACCACAGAATCTTGTCTCTGCTGTTTGCGGACGATGTGGTTCTGTTGGCTTCGTAAAATCAGGACCTTCAGCGTGCACTGGGGCGGTTTGCAGCCGAGTGTGAAGCGTCCGGGATGAAAATCAGCACCTCCAAATCCGAGGCCATGGTTCTCAACCGGAAAAAGGTGCTTTGCCCTCTTCAGGTCGGTGGAGTGTCCTTGCATCAAGTGGAGGAGTTTAAGTATCTTGGGGTCTTGTTCACGAGTGAGGGACGGATGGAGCGTGAGATCGATAGACGGATCGGTGCAGCGTCCGCAGTGATGCGGTCGCTGTATCGGACCGTCGTGGTGAAGAGAGAGCTGAGTAGGGGGCAAAGCTCTTGATTTACAGATCGATCTACGTTCCGATCCTCACCTATGGTCATGAGATTTGGCTCATGACCAAAAGAACGAGATCGCGAGTACAAGCGGCCGAGATGAGTTTCCTCCGCAGGGTGGCTGGGCGCTCCCTTAGAGATAGGGTGAGGAGCTCGGTCACTCGGGAGGAGCTCGGAGTTGAACCGCTGCTCCTCCACGTCAAAAGGAGTCAGTTGAGGTGGCTCGGGCATCTTTTCCGGATGCCCCCTGGACGCCTCGCTGGAGAGGTGTTCCGGGCACGTCCCATTGGGAGGAGGCCCTGGGGAAGACCCAGGACATGCTGGAGGGACTACATCTCTCGGCTGGCTTGGGAACGCCTTGGGGTTCCCCTGGAGGAGCTGGGGGAGGTGTGTGTGGATCGGGAGGTCTGGGCGGCTTTGCTTGAGCTGCTGCCCCCGCGACCCGACTCCGGATAAAGCGGAAGAAAATGGATGGATATTTATATTGGACTTTCACTGGAATCAAAGCATTAAACAAATAAATGCCAATAATAATAAGGATACAACAACAATGCACAAAAACCACAAATTAATGAGCTGATAATAGAGAAAACAACTTATACACGGGGTTTAACAGGCATGACTTATACTCCAGAAAATACAGTAATTAACTGTGTAATCACCCTGCAGCAAACACACGTCATTAACACACATGAAATCCTAATTTACATACTGCTGTCTACATTATGTTGCCACCTGCTGTCAGGTGCGCAATTATACATCGTAAATTATCCGCAAAACATTCTCCAACCCAACGTGCAAAAAGTGTGGAAAGTCCATACCATTTTGGAATCATTATATGGGATGTCAGTAATTCAGACCCACGGAGTTTATTTCCTTTTACAGTCCATGTTAACAAACGGGTCGGACCCAATTATGGTGGCCCCAAAAATAAAGTAAAAGTCGGCTGTTAAGACAGTTGTGCACATAAAAGCAGCAATATGATACCGCAAGCAGAAAAAGGGGACTTTAAATTTAAAGTTTTGAGTGCTTTAGAAGCGTGGCAGTGATCAAACACACACTTTAGTCCAACGTTGTTTTTTTAAATGCTCAGCTGATTCCTGTGCTGAATACAAAGTTCGATTTTCCAAATACCACATTCCCTGCTAAACTAGGTCAGGAGGTAAATGAGGCCTCGCCAATCGTGTTTGCTTAAGAGAAGGCACAAAGGCAGCTATTGAAGGGAGGAGAGGTGCCGTGCGGGGAGACGTGCTCCGTACAGTGACGAGCGCAGAGGAAGCGGCGGGATTTGCATTCCAACGGTGCCCTGTGTGTATTATTTTAATAATCACAGTGTGAAGCTGCATGTGCGTTTGAAAAGGGTGTGAAGAAAGCAACATGTCTTCAGCTCTTCTTTGCAGACTTGCATCAATCATGTGTTGAAATGTGCGTGCTTTCATGTCGACATCATGCAGCAAACAGATCTGATGATATCAGTTTTCTTATTCTGGCATGTGACCTTTGGAACATTCCCCTTTTTTTTTTCCATCTCCAAAAAATGCATACAGTTATCACACAAGGAGCGATCACACACTGCAGACCCTCCATCAACACATCACAGCAAATCCAGGCAGATTTTAAACCCCCCAATTCAGATTAATAATTCAATAAAGATCTTTACATGCAGTTTGATACTTTTTTCCGATTTAAAGTTCCAACATTAGACTGTAAAGTGATGAAAAAAAAAAAAAAGAGAAGCCAAAATATCTTGATTACCTCCTAGTGCAGGGGTGGGCAATTAATTTTTACAAGGGGCCACATAGGGAACCTGAATTATGTCCGAGGGCCACACCATCGATAACTCGGTTGTCTCCCATTACAAATTTTACAAAAAATTACCTATTTAATAGCTTTTATAGGTAATTTTTATTATTGTAATGTGTAAATATTTAAATATGCCTAAATAAACCTCTCTAATGATTTGCAACACACAAGCTTGACATTTTTAATATATGTAATAATAATCACAGACCTCATGAGGGCCGGACAGAGACATGCAAAGGGCCGCATGGGGCCCCTGGGCTGCAGTTTGCCCAGGTCTGTCCTAATGGCTGGTTGTGGAACAGTCCATTAACAATGGTTACATGCGAGTAGAATACGTGCCGAAATAAAAACATATCTAAACCTCACAATCTGATTACAAGTAAATGAGACTGCAGTGTTCATGCTAGCTGTGTTTTAGGTTTAATTCTCTCTATTTTGGCCTTTTTCCATTTAAGATTTCTGACCAAAACACAAATCCAGATGACTTGAGACATGAGTTACAGCCTAATATTTTTTGGATTAATCCATTTATTTTAATATAATCCAGAAGAATACCATAAAACATATAACAGAGTCGTATGCGACATTTAAACTATCATACGTCCAACGTGTTTGCTCGTACGCGGGCAGCCACTGTTCTGACTGTAGCCTTTAAATATTGTAATTTGATATGGATGCATGTTCCTCAACTGTCCAGCAGGTGTCAGATTTCACCAGGTGGATGTCCAGAACAATATTTGAAGAATTGGGTTTTTCAAGGGTTTCAAAATATTTAGAAGCAAGGACCACATTGGAAATAAGCGTTTATGCTTTCATGTCTTATCCTGGTTTTTAATGTCATATTTACATGTTGCGTGTTTGTATGCATTATTTGCCAAATAAACAAATCAAATTAAAAAAAGCAGTGTTTCAAGGTTGTGGTAAGAAGGAAAAGTTTTTGGCGCCATCCCCAGCCAGATGTTCTATCAATTCTTTAATTCAGGTTTTACATTTCTGTTGTGGTGAATGTATTTAATTGGGCATCAACTTTCTATACACAGTTTTTACTCTGTTAGCTGAAGCTAATATGGGGGCAGACATGACTATGAGATATTACACAGTTAAAACAAAGCTGCTTTTAGGATTGATGTGGGGCATCAAAGTTCACCACAAACCGTTTACTTCATCCTCATTATGGGCTCTTTTTGATTTGGTGAGTTGCAAGGTGATACCATTTATGGTTTTTGAGTTACTGTCTACAGAAGCTGTCAGGAAGGGAGGGACTGACTCACTCACTCACCCATCTACAGTTTTGCTGTCCAAACCTGACAGGACTGCCACTGCCAGGAATGGTTTTTCCTCATATTATAATGCGCTGGGTTTATAATATTACACACATGCGTGTCTCAATCCATTCATCGTTCTCATTCATCATTCATGTTTCTTCTTTAAAGACACAACTAAGGCAAATATCAGAAAAAACTATTTTACAAATTCAATGTGTGTGTGTGTGTGTGTGTGTGTGTGCCTGAATGAGAGGAAACACACTGAAACTGCTCCTTCTGAACTGCTGGGAAAACCCCAACTTAACCCTAAAATCACCCGGTGAGCCCCAGAGGCTCGTGCTCACCACAGCTCCCGTTTAAATCACCACATCCATGGCCACGGCAGACTAAATATTTAAAGCAACAGTTTGCCTGCAGTTTTCAAACTAAACTGACTTGAACACATTCCTGTTATTATGCACAACACGTCCAAAACAAGTACCATAATTACCGTAGACAAACTGTATCAAGAAACAATACAAAGGCAAAACTCTGAGGAGACGTCCACAAATCTACAGGTGCCACTGCTCGTCCTGTACACACCTTGTGATCTGGAGTAAACCGCCACAGAGCCGCTGACCAGGCCGACGTACAGACAGCGTTTGGTGTAGACCAGGCTGGTGACCGTGGACTTGTCCGGGGTGAAGAAGTGCTGCAGACGTACTTTTTTGGACCGCTGGCTGCTCTTATAAACAATGATACTAAACAACACAGCAGGAAAAAAAAAACATAAAAAATAAAACCCACAAAAAAGAAATTATTAGTACCAAGTGTCCTACTGAAATAAAATAAAGAAAAGCAAAGAAATGAAAACTTAAATGTGGATCCCTCATAAAATTTTACTCCAAGTCAGACTGTCCTTCACCAAATAATGTGAAAATCAGTTCATTTTAAAGCACTATATTAGGATTTCAGGTAATTATTAAACATTTTAAGCTTTTACAAATTGTCTGGAGTCACCACAACAGGTGTTTTATCTGTGAGAGACCAGACCAAGAGTATGAAATCTGCAAAAACCGCTTGTAGTAACACAACCCGAATCACGACCTCTAATTTAATGCCCTCTACTGGAGCCAAGAATGAACATATTCACAAATCCATTCAATAGTTTTAGGGAATCTGTCAACAAACAGACCTTTGGTTGTAGACGTAATGATGCCATGTTTGTTACTATGACAACAGCAACTACTACAACGTTTATGAATACTTCCAAGTCGTCTGGGACATTCAAGCACAGAGTGGAGTTACTATGTGGTGAGATGGGAGTACCTGCCCTCCTCCATGCCCAGACAGACGGTGGGAGTATCACTGGTCTTCCCTGGGGGGATGTCATTATTCTCCACAGCTTTGTCTCCATTCTCTTGGGGTTGGTCTGCAGGGACGTAGGCCATGCACAGGATGCGCGACTCCACGTTAAAGCACTCGGTCACCTTCGGGCTGGAGTTCTGCATGGCCACGATGGCTATCTGGCCCATCTGGCTGGTGCAACTTGCAACCTGATTGCAAAAACAAAACAAATAAATTTGTACTGACAGGATTCAATTATATCAATAGTTGTATCGATGAGAGAGAAAAAAACATTTTAAACATTTTTTTCGTCTTTATTGTATGTAGTATGTGTCTTCGCCGCTAAACCACCCCTGCACCAATAACTGATAAATGAAAAGCATGATCATTTTTTCTTCCAAGATGGAAAAGGGAACAAATCAAAGCCAAGTGAAACCAAACAATCCACGTCATTTGTCTTTCTGCTGCTCTCAGTTGTTCAAGGTCATCACAGAGTCTCCAGTACAGACACGTGCTGGGATTTGGCTCAAGTTAACCCTTCCTGACGCTCCTTCACTTCTACAAAGAGAGAGAAGAAAACAAGCACATGCAAACACACAGCCTCTGGTGTTCCCCATCGGATCCCCAGCCAAGTACTGATCAGGCCCTACTCTGCTGACATATGATGGATCGGTGCACACAAAACAGAAAAAAAAAAAAAAAACCTTCAACAACACGAGATAATTACAGAGAAAACAAAATTAAACAAACAAACAAAATTAAATCTCTTCTTTTAGTTACGTTTTAGGTATGATCCTGTTTACAGCTGTAACAGATACACAGTTTTTCTAAAATTTCAAAGTGCATTTATTATGTGAAATCTCAAAGTAGCGCGTATTAGTCGCATCGGTCCAAAAATGTATCACGAATAGGTAAAAAGTATAAAAGTCCCACTGGCCTGCATTTATTTCTGAAACTTGGTGCTACTGCATCATACAACAAGAAGCAAAACAAATTTAAACAGTGCATGATTTATTTATAATACAAACACTGCATTAGCAAGCTGAAGATAAAAGTGTTACTGTTACCGCAGAAGGCACAAAGAACTCAAAATGCTTTTTGTCACCACTCAACAGAAGAAAATATCTGCTCAGAGTTAAACAGGTGCACGGTTACCTCACTAAATTTAATTAAATGTTTTAAAACCCCTATGTATTTTTACAGCAATATAGCTAGCCTTACCTTAGCCTATCTGTCCTCCTTGTTGCTGTTCTGGCTGTCCTGCACAGTCCAAATAAGTGGAATGCTGAGTAACATGAAGGTCAGAGGTGGAACACCATGGCTTTAGTGAGTAAAAATCCTACAAATACTAACTGGTTCTCCCTGTGCACCTAAAACTGACAATTTCACTAATTAGCTCATCTACCTGCATGAAGTGTTTACTACTTAGAATCAGCTGGTTGAGTAGATGGATGAAACAAACAAACATGTGGTAGGACTTTTATTCACTTCCACCTCTGATGAAGACTATATTCTCTCTCTTTATCAAAGATAGTGATCTTTCAGTTTGAGAGCATAATCTATAAACGTCATCCACCCTCTAAGACCTAACACATCACTGGACCCCCCCCCCCCCCCCCCCCGCCCCATACATCACTTCAAAATGCAAGTTGGTGCACCAGTAAAATGTATAAAAAAAATTATGACATACAGTCTGGAAAGTCTTCATAAATGCAGTAGAAACTTCCCATGTGGGAGCTGTACATTTCTGCTAAAAGATTACATTAGGCCAGATTGCCAATTCACCAAATAAAGGGGCATAAATTAATTCAACCACTGCACAGGGACAAAAATGCTGAGTCCCATTTAAAAAGGGATGCTAGATTTTCCACACGAGAGATTTCCAGCTTCTGACTTCCAAGTGTTCCTATACCGACAAGAACAAACATGGCTGAACAACACTTACTGTAGTCCAAATTAAGTATTTGAGTAAAGAAGCTAATGTGTATTTACATCTGTCATATCTTGTTTTTAAAAACACTTTTAGCTTCAAAGTCACTAACCTCTGATTATTTAAATAGGAAACCTGAACCAGAGTAGAATGCCACAATAAACGTGGGAATAACTTCTTCACTTGTGCTAATGACTGTGGCGTTAATGACTGGTGTGGGAACAGGCCTCACCCAGACGCAGCCATGACCCACGGCGGGAGCGTCGGCGGTGCTCTCTGCGTTGAAGTGCGGCTCTGGGTTATGAACGGCACACTCAACCTGCCGCACAACAACAGAACAAAGAAGGAAGAGTTAAAAGTCGAGCGGTCACATGAGTGTGCAAATGAAGTCAGCACTTAGGAATTCAGGGTAAATAAACCAGTTGGTTAGTGTTTTTCAGAGTGCTACGCTCCAACAGGTTCTAGGCTCCGTTGGCTGATGAGAGACACAGAGTCACTTTCACACAATCTGACACAAAACCAATGCAAATCAAATTATGAGAGAAATACAACACAGAAATCATAAAATCTTAACACCGTCTTATGAAGCTGGTCTCACATGGAAAAGAAACACTGACATTTTCCTACGAGTGGGTTCTTCATCCACACATGTAAATGGAGGAAAATCAAACCTGTGTATTCTATTTTAAAAGAGACCTGATGTACAACACAATATACACATGGAGGACCTTTAAGCATACTGTGAAAGTTTTTACTTATTCTATTTGTTCTCATTTATTTACTTCATTTGAATGATAATTTCAATATTTGCCTGATATATTTTGCAGGGTTTATTGTAGTAATTCGCATGTAGTTCTTGTTGGTAAATTATATGTTTTCAAAATTTTATTATTATTATTTACTGAATGGCTTTCTGACTTTACAGTCATCACAAACGCAGCATAAGTAGCAGACTTGGCTCCAGAGTTACTGAAGCTAAAGTTAACAGGATAAACTTTGCACGTCTGCTTTATTAAAGCAAACTTTTGCAGACTGGGTGGTGGTTTTCATGACAGGTGACTGGGCTGCAGGTATTGTAAATATGACCAGATTATTTCCTCAGTAACTGAAGTAGCAGTGGAGCCAAAGTCACCAAGCTACTAATATACAGTGGGGCAAAAAAGTATTTAGTCAGTCCTTGATTGTGAGCGCCAGAAATCTTGCTTGTTTGTTATTGACCAAATACTTATTTTCCACCATGGTTTACAAATAAATTCTTTAAAAATCCTACAATGTGATTTTCTGGATTTTCTTTTTTCCTCATTTTGTCTCTCATAGTTGAAGTGTACCTATGATGAAAATTACAGACCTCTCTCATCTTTCTAAGTGAAAGTTTTCCTGGTTCTCTCCCTCAGCCCCAACCAGTCCCAGCAGAAGACTGCCCCTCCCTGAGCCTGGTTCTGCTGGAGGTTTCTTCCTGTTAAAAGGGAGTTTTTCCTTCCCACTGTAGCCAAGTGCTTGCTCACAGGGGGTCGTTTTGACCGTTGGGGTTTTACATAATTATTGTATGGCCTTGCCTTACAATATAAAGCGCCTTGGGGCAACTGTTTGTTGTGATTTGGCGCTATATAAAAAAATTGATTGATTGATTGATTGATTGAAAGTGAAAATGAAATACTTTTTTACCCCACTGTACATTCTGCTTAATAGTGTTAGTACAGTGACCTCCAGGTGACAGATTACTGACCAGTGCATTAAAGTGGTCAAAATCAAACAACCTTCACATTAACTAGCTGAGTTAATCAGCGTAACAATAAACAAACTTCAGCTAACTGCACTGAAAGAAAAGTGAGAAAAACAAAAAGTCTGACCTTGAACTCCTGCAGTTTTGACATGACCACAGGCATCTGTCGAAGGAGGAGAGGGTGTTTCTGCTTTTTGATTTGATTCCCATTGTCCTCTGCAAAGAACCAGCCCTGCAAATTGTCCTCCTCTGAAGGAAATCACACAGAAATTAAGACTTGCTTTAGAAATGGACACTGTGCAGTTTGTAAACTCCAGCAGTCAGAAGGTGAGACTCGGCTCATAACGTGAAGCTACCGTATAAAACTGTTTGACAGCAGAGATGTGATGAGCTGTGAGTAGTGAACTGCAGGGATCGAACCTGTGTCCCTGAATCAATAAAGTAAAGCGTAAACAAATGAAGTGTGTCAGTGAGGAAGTGGAAGCTGAGGGTCATTTACCTAAAGCCAGTTTGGCCATCTGCAAGTTGCTGATCCATGACTGTTTGATGGCTGGGCCCAGGGTATTAAACACTGCACTGAAGTATGTGGCTTTACCCAACCTGCCAACAACAAAACAAAAACGGATTAGACAAAGGATGGAAAATTATACAAGTGATGGTTGTGGCAAAATGAACTGGCTGAAATTAAGACCAGTACTTGTTCCATCTTACTTTAAAATTCAATTTTAGTCACATTCTTGTTTTTTCTTGGCTTTGTGGAAACCAGCTTGTCACTGAAAGTGGAATTAGGAATGTTAATGTTTCTCTGGGTTGTTTTCCAAAGCAAACATCTGTTGTAACGAAGGCTTAAATTACCACACTACTTATTTTAAACCAATATACACCATTTTAAACATGTTAAATAACTTGCAACCACTTCACAAAATGTGAAAACATATTTCAGCTTATAGACTGCTTCCATTAGGGGCACCACAGCAGATCAACCTTTTTTTTTATCTCACCCTGTCCTCTGTGTCTTCCTCTGTCTCTCCAGCCACCTGCATGTCCTCCCTCAGCACGTCCATAAACCTCCTCTTTGTCGTCCATCTTCTCCTCCTGCCTGATGGCTCCATCCTCAGCATCCTTCTCTCTATATACTCTGGGTCCCTCCTCTGCACATGTCCAAACCATCTCAATCTCACCTCTCTCACTGTCTCTAAACCGTCCCACCTGACCTGTCCATTCCTACGTCCATTCTCGTCACTCCCAAAGAGAATCACATCATCTTCAGCTCCGCCTCCTGTCTTTTTGTTAGTGCCACCGTCTCTCAGCCGTCCAACATAGCTGGTCTCACTACTGTCTTGTAGACTTTCCTCTTCACCCTTGCAGATATTCTTGTGTCACAAATCACTCCTGCCACCTTTCTCCACCCACTCCACCCTGTCTGCACTCTTCTTCACCTCACTCTCCATTACTTTGCACAGTTGACCCCAAGTATTTAAACTCATCTACTTTCACCACTTCTACTCCTGGTAACTGCACTATTCCACTGGGTTACCTCTCATCCACACACGGACTCAGTCTTGCTCCTACTGACTTTCATTCGCCTTCTCTCCAGAGCATATCTCCACCTCTCCAGACTAGACTCAACCTGCTCTCTAGTCTCACTACAGATCACAAAGTCATCTGCAAACATCATAGTCCATGGAGACTCCTGTCTGATCTCAGTCAACTTGTCTATCACCATTATGAACAGGAAAGGACTCAGCTGATCCTTGGTGTAATCCCACCTATACCCTGAATGAATCTGTCATTCCTACTGTGCATCTCACCACTATCACATTATCCCTGTACATGTCCTGCACTACCCTCTCATACTTCTCTGCCACTCCAGATCTCCTCATACAATACCACAACTCTTCTCTTGGCACCTTCTCATAAGCCTTCTCTAAATCCACAAACACACAATGTAACTCCTTCTGGCCTCCTCTATACTTTTCCAAGCGTATTCTCAGAGCAAACATTGCATCTGTAGTGCTTTCTCAGCATGAAACCATATTGCTGCTCACAGATCTTCACCTGTTTTCTAAACCTAGCTTCTACTGCTTTTCCATAACTTCATGCTGTAGCTGATCAACTTTATGCCTCTGTAGTTACTGCAGCTCTACACATCACCCTTGTTCTTAAACACAGAAACCAGCACACTTCATCACCACTCCTCAAGCAGTCTCTCACTTTCCAAGATTTTATTAAACAATCTGGTTAGAAACTTCACTGCCATCTCTCCAAGACATTTCTATGCCTCCACTGGAATGTCATCTGGACCAGCTGCCTTGTCATTCTTCATCCTCTTCATAGCTGACCTCACTTTATCCTTACTAATCCTTAGCGCTTCCTGATTTAAAAGTCTAGATGTGAAATTTTCAGAAGATTCAAATGGTTTATCACAGGTGTACTGATTAATGCACATGCACACTTTGACAACTGCATAGTACAAACTCTACCAGCACAGTTACATAATCAGAATTAGAGTTTCACTTTTGCAAAACATTTTGAAAAATGACACCCATTGTGCCAATTCTAAATGCTCCATAGTTAAGAGCTCAAAAGCAAATCAATCCTAGTTTTCTGTGCTGTGTATCTCATGGTGTCTGTCCTAAATCCTGAGCTGCCTGTTCAGCGCTGACGGAGGGGACAGACCGTCAGCGGTGTCCCCTCATGTCGGACAGACTGTCAGACATGATGTGGAAGCCGATGTCAGTCATCACTGATAGTGAGGATCACTGTAGAGTGGAATAAAGGGATCGGTGGAGGAATCAGAGGTGCAGCTGTTTCCAAACATACCCGTGGATAATATGACCGGCTAAGTAGAGCCAGAACAAGGGACTGAGAGACCAAAATAAGTTGGAGGAAGAGCACGTGAACAGGCAGGAACATCATCAGCATCAACAGCTGCATCATCACATGACAGGAAGAGAACAGCTGATTGTATATGTCATGTCTCCATTTAGGGCTGATTGGAAGCCATCTTTATCAAAATGTGGTTTCTGTCCTAAATGCATCATCATCATTCTGGGGGGCAGGAGAGGAAAGCAGGGCAACAGGGGATAAAGACAACCCTTAGATAAAGACAACCCTTAGATAAACACAACAGTGGGGGGTCTGGACTGAAAGTGGAGGCTGCTAAACTGTTATTGTTGTGTTATGAAGGTTAAAGTATCTCAAGCGACGTGAGGTGAAGATGTGTGAAAGAACAGACTTGTCTTGTTTCCCGGGCAGTTGGAGTTGGATCCTGCAGCGGTCAGCTGCCCTGATCTCCTCCTCCTTTTTCAGAATCAGCCTCTGGAGACCCGATACCCAGTCCTGGGCCACTGTGGGGTTCACGTTCTGTATACACAGGTTCAGGTGGGTGGGGGGAGGGGGACAGTGGAAAAATAATTAGATAACGTGGACGGTCATTCCAGAATGTTGTCTTTGTGTCTTTCACACAGTTACTGTGCCTAAAACTAATTAAGTATCTTTTTTTTAACAATTTAAATCACAAATTATTTTCTTCTGTGCCACTACAATATTATTTCTTTAAATTTAACCAGGTTAGCCCCATTGAGATCGAGACCTCTTTTACAAGGGAGACCTGGACAATTTAAAGTCTCCAGTCCACCTAACCTACGTCTCTGGATGTGAGAGGAAGCCGGAGCGCCAGTCTGACACAGGTTACTTCCCCATCCAAGGCGGAAACCCATGTACAGCTGGCTGGACTACGATAATGCAGGTTAAGTGCCTCATCCAAGGACACACACAGGAGCATGAGTGGGATATAAACCCAGGTCTACAAATTCTCGTTTTATGTCACTAACACTGCCCCCCCCAACACATAAAAAGTTCACTCACTCTGAAAATTGATCCATGGGAAAAAGTTAAGAGACCAAGACTGTTACCACTATTTTCCTTCCCAAGATGAAAATGTAGTTGTTAGTAGCAAACTTTTAAGACAAACACAAATTTAACAAAAAACAATATATTGGGGGGGACAAGACTAAAAATACGCCAAGTCAGCCATATTTTTGTTCCAGTAAAGTGTTACAGTTTCAAAAAGCTTTTTCTTACTATTCTGAGTGTTCAGTGGATGTTAAACTCCCAAACAGCTACATTATCCATTCTGATGGAATAACAATATATTCAGTTTGGAACAAAGAATTTCTTGCAAACGAAGCATGTGTTAAAAGTCTAAGTGGAGCAGTCAGCGGTTCCACTGCCAGGAATGTTTTAATGACCGCATGGCTGTAAAAAGCAACAACATGTCCTTAAAGGGACACGTGAGACATGTGAGGTGAGACTTTATAACTATACCAGAAAAGCACATTTTTAGTTCTGCCACACAGCCAGTCACCAATTCAAACAATTTATTAAATCTGAAAATGACTGACATCATTACTTAAATGTTCCAACACAATTTAAAACACATCTTGTTCACTGCACAAGAATTAAAAGCGAGGGACTTGACCCAACATCACGTGCCTGGTAGTTGCCTTTGAGGCTGCTGATCATGCCGGAGATCTGGTTGACCAGGCTGAGGTCATGGATTAGGTTTTGCAGGTCTTGGTACAGCTGACCGGGGCCCACGTACAGCTTGTCTACAGAGAAATATGAAAAAAGGGCAAATTTGTAAGTTTGTTTGTTTAAAATAATTCACACAATTTGCAACCCAACATCTTTGGGCTCACATTTGATAATGATTTCTGTGAGGATACTTTAGGTTCTCACAAACTGCATGAGTTGGAGTATATATATATATATATATATATATATATATATATATATATATATATATATATATATATATATATTATATATATATATATATATATATATATATATATATATATATACATACATGCATACACTCAACAAAAATATAAACGCAACACTTTTGGTTTTGCTCCCATTTTGTATGAGATGAACTCATAGATCTAAAACTTTTTCCACATACACAATATCACCATTTCCCTCAAATATTGTTCACAAACCAGTCTAAATCTGTGATAGTGAGCACTTCTCCTTTGCTGAGAAAATCCATCCCACCTCACAGGTGTGCCATACCAAGATGCTGATTAGACACCATGATTAGTGCACAGGTGTGCCTTAGACTGCCCACAATAAAAGGCCACTCTGAAAGGTGCAGTTTTATCACATAGCACAATGCCACAGATGTCGCAAGATTTGAGGGGGCATGCAATTGGCATGCTGACAGCAGGAATGTCAACCAGAGCTGTTGCTCCTGTATTGAATGTTCATTTCTCTACCATAAGCCATCTCCAAAGGCGTTTCAGAGAATTTGGCAGTACATCCAACCAGCCTCACAACCGCAGACCACGTGTAACCACACCAGCCCAGGACCTCCACATCCAGCATGCTCACCTCCAAGATCGTCTGAGACCAGCCACTCGGACAGCTGCTGAAACAACTGGTTTGCATAACCAAAGAATTTCTGCACAAACTGTCAAAAACCGTCTCAGGGAAGCTCATCTGCATGCTCATCGTCCTCATCGGGGCCTCGACCTGACTCCAGTTCGACGTCGTAACCGACTTGAGTGGGCAAATGCTCACATTCGCTGGCGTTTGGCACGTTGGAGAGGTGTTCTCTTCACGGATGAATCCCGGTTCACACTGTTCAGGGCAGATGGCAGACAGCGTGTGTGGCGTTGTGTGGGTGAGCGGTTTTCTGATGTCAATGTTGTGGATCGAGTGGCCCATGGTGGTATGGTGTTATGGTATGGGCAGGAGTCTGTTATGGACGAAGAACACAGGTGCATTTTATTGATGGCATTTTGAATGCACAGAGATACCATGACGAGATCCTGAGGCCCATTGTTGTGCCATACATCCAAGAACATCACCTCATGTTGCAGCAGGATAATGCACGGCCCCATGTTGCAAGGATCTGTACACAATTCTTGGAAGCTGAAAATGTCCCAGTTCTTGCATGGCCGGCATACTCACCGGACATGTCACCCATTGAGCATGTTTGGGATGCTCTGGACCGGCGTATACGACAGCGTGTACCAGTTCCTGCCAATATCCAGCAACTTCGCACAGCCATTGAAGAGGAGTGGACCAACATTCCACAGGCCACAACTGACAACCTGATCAACTCTATGCGAAGGAGATGTGTTGCACTGCATGAGGCAAATAGTGGTCACACCAGATACTGACTGGTATCCCCTCCAATAAAACAAAACTGCACCTTTCAGAGTGGCCTTTTATTGTGGGCAGTCTAAGGCACACCTGTGCACTAATCATGGTGTCTAATCAGCATCTTGATATGGCACACCTGTGAGGTGGGATGGATTATCTCAGCAAAGGAGAAGTGCTCACTATCACAGATTTAGACTGGTTTGTGAACAATATTTGAGGGAAATGGTGAAATTGTGTATGTGGAAAAAGTTTTAGATCTTTGAGTTCATCTCATACAAAATGGGGGCAAAACCAAAAGTGTTGCGTTTATATTTTTGTTGAGTGTATGTGTCATTAGTGACAAATAAATAAATAAAAGCACTACAGAGCAATGAAATTAAACGGAAAAGACTTCACCCTTCTTTCATGAAGTTAACTGCCAAAGCGGTGATGGTGATAAATGAGGGAAGAATGATGAGGGAACAAAGATCAATAAAGGGTAATCAATCATTTTCACACAGCTGATGGTGACAGCTCTGCAAACAGTCTAACAATCAGTAATTATTAGCTTTGAAAGGGCACAAACATTAGATTTGTTCATGTACAACAGCATAAATCATCCTCACTGTTTAAGGGGCCTTTTGTAATTGTTTTATTTGTGTTCAGTAAACCAGACAGGAAGATGCTGGTCATGATAATCAGTGTTGCCACAGTTACTTTGAAAAAGTAATCCAATTACTGATTACTCCTTGAAAAAGTAATTACTTTACTGATTACTCAATTGTAAAAGTAACTAAGTTAGATTACTAGTTACTTTTTTAGTTACTTTCCCAGCTGTCGACAACAACCCACGTCAACATGACAATGATACCTGTTTTGCCAAAACTCACTTTATAGTCACCCTTTCTTGACTTCAATGAAAATAAATACTTGTTTTATAAAAAGTAAAATAAAGACCTCTTTCTTGACCTCATATTTAACTGTTGACAGCACTGTAACAGTAAAACTTGCAATTTCAAACCTACGTTGTTTATAAATGTAACTATTAAATTCTAACATTTTTCTAACATTTAAATTCTCTCTAAACATTTTACTTGTCGAAATTATTATTATTTTAAGCAATATTAGTAGTTGTAGTAAAAAACGGCTTCAAAACTGGACCTTTAATCTAGGGCTGTTGTGGGGGGGGGGCACATCCCTCCTCCACGCCCCCATCCCATCTGGATTCGCCCCTGCTTTGGCGTTTGAGCACAAAGAATGGATAACATTTATTTATGCAGAAAACAGGACCAGATTTACAGGTAAGAAAGTTTTATTGCGTTTTCACATCATGTGGTCCTCAGAAAGAGAGTTTAGGTGCATTTGAGTGGAAAATAGTGTTAGTTGTTGACGCGTCACGGAGGATCAGCTGTTTTTAACGAGACGATACGGAGCAGCTCAGCTCAGAATTCTAAATAAAGGAGGAAAAAAGTATAAAAATGTCTTCGTAAAGCTCAGTGCAGGTGTGCTGATCACCGCCCTTTAAGAGGTGAGGACGAGTCGACCAGCTGCAAAAAACCGCGGATGAAAAGCTCACAGCTCGCTTAAAGTGGGACGTTCAGTTGAACCCCGACCTCCTGCCCACGGACCAAGTTTAATGCTGCTATGGACCCACAATGAAAAATAATAGTAACGCAGAGTGACATGGAGAAGTAACTTTAATCTGATTACTGACTTGGAAAGATTAACGCGTTAGATTACTCGTTACTAAAAGAAGTGGTCAGATTAGAGTAACGCATTACTAAGTAACGCGTTACCGGAATCACTGATGATAATTATACCTCATGTAAAGATTAGGTAGCAAGCATGAGGACATTACGTCTCACGTATGATACACAAACTCAGCAGACATACAAACACATGTACGAACGTCAGAGCCTTTTTAAAGCCTGCACCAGAGTAATACAAAGTCTGACTTGGTTTTGAATTCTGGTGGAAAGAGGTTTTAGTAACAAGATAGGTTTGCTTATTCAAAAGTAAGAAATTAAATACCAACCTCTTTTTCCCTGAAGTCAGACAATCCTCTAATTTGAGAGATTATTTGTATTACAGTTGTATTTGGCATGTAGTATTAAGCATCATCAGCACAACAGTGCAAAGTATAGCATCAAACTGTCTGCCCAAGAGGAACCAGTAAAGCCAGAAGAACAAAGGACCTAATACAAAACCCTGTGGCACCCCACATTTTAATGCAGAAGGTGTGTAAGTAGGGTTACTGTACAAGACACACTGCGGTTCGCTTGACAAATGTGTTGTCAACCACGAGAGAACCTGACCAGAAATGCCAACATAATTTTCAAGTCTCTGTAACAATATACAGTGATCAATAGTGTCAAAGCTGCACTGAGGTCCAGCAGCAGCAGCAGTACTGTAATGATGGCTGAATACACAGCTAGCAAAATATCACTAGCCAATTAGGGCAACCGCCAATTGACTGGAGCAGCCAAGAAGCTGGTCTTCCCCTCCAGGTGGTCCTTTCAGGCCATCGGTCACCCTGAACACTGGACTATGGATGCTCAGCTGCAACAGTTCTATCACTGCATTTTCAGACAATTCTCTGTTATGTTCTATGATGTCATTAGTATGTCCAGAGCAAATGGTCACCCCACTTACTCTGGTCTGTTTACCGCTGAAGAACTGTGCATTCAGCGACACCCTGCCTCCAGTTTGCAGCTGGTTTCATCTTATAAAGTGAAATATTCCAACACATCTCCCTCTGAGCTTGTTTCCAATATCTCTGCTGACAGACTGGTCGTACCGGCGTCATCGCTGTGCGTGCAGATCCCAGCAGGACTACGGAGACGTTTTTTTGGGCCAGTGAGCTCCTGCTGTTTCCACACTCCCATCAGCGAGTCAAATCACGAGCTGTTCTACTTCACATGCTTACTAGCTGATGACACGACCGAGATGAATTGCTAATTGCTAGAATGCGTTATGTGCTTGTTTTTGCCCAGTTTCCTTTTAAATTTGATCTGGTGTAAATCTGGTGTAATGGAGCCGCATTAAATTTTCATAGATCATTTGTTTCAGTAAAGACAGACTCAGGAGGTTCTATTCAGGTCAGGGAAGAAAAGCTGAATAAACCTTTCACAGTATGAACGAGAACAGTTACAGTAGTTTACATACAGCCGAAGTAATACAGTACTCTGCTGAAGTAGAACTTGTGAAGAAATACTGGCATTATGGACCATTAACAGATGAACGTTTCAAATGCAGTCTCACGTCACATGTTGCTGGGGTCAATATTACAGCCATTTTTTATAGATACGTTTAAGGAAAAACACCTAATATTGAAGCTTTAACTGGACAAATACAACCACTTTTTAGACCGTCATCCACACAAGTTCCACACTGTAAAAATCAATGACTACATTTTGAATCTTATTTTAAATGGTAAATGGACTGCATTTATATAGCGTTTTTCAATCTGCATCAGACGCTCAAAGCGCTTTACAATAATGCCTCACATTCACCCCGATGTCAGGGTGCTGCCATACAAGGCGCTCACTACACACCGGGACCAATAGGGGATTAAAGGCCTTGCCCAAGGGCCCTGAGTGATTTTCCAGTCAGGCGGGGATTTGAACCGAGGATCTTCTGGACTCAAGCCCAACACCTTAACCACTAGACCATTTTAAACATGCTGCTTTGCATCATTCTGATAACATTACAAAGAATCGTAAAAGACTCTAGAAATTCCTTCTAAAAATGTGAGAGGAGTTGATTTCAGAATGCAGGCACCCACTCATGAAACTGACAGAGTCTAGATTTACAGTAGTGTTCAGAATAATAGTAGTGCTATGTGACTAAAAAGATTAATCCAGGTTTTGAGTATATTTCTTATTGTTACATGGGAAACAAGGTACCAGTAGATTCAATAGATTCTCACAAATCCAACAAGACCAAGCATTCATGATATGCACACTCTTAAGGCTATGAAATTGGGCTATTAGTAAAAAAAAAAAAAAAAAAAAGTAGAAAAGGGTGATATTCTGTCTCACTGGTGTTCTTGACTCTGTTTGTCTTGCTAAAGGTTTTAAGAATGTTTGGAGGAGAAAATACCCAACAAAGGGGGTGTTCACAATAATAGTAGTGTGGCATTCAGTCAGTCAATTTTGTGGAACAAACAGGTGTGAATCAGGTGTCCCCTATTTAAGGATGAAGCCAGCACCTGTTGAACATGCTTTTCTCTTTGAAAGCCTGAGGAAAATGGGACGTTCAAGACATTGTTCAGAAGAACAGCGTAGTTTGATTAAAAAGTTGATTGGAGAGGGGAAAACTTATACGCAGGTGCAAAAAATTACAGGCTGTTCATCTACAATGATCTCCAATGCTTTAAAATGGGGGGAGACACATGGAAGAAAATGGAAAACAATCATCAAAATGGATAGAAGAATAACCAGAATGGCAAAGGGTCACCCATTGATCAGCTCCAGGATGATCAAAGACAGTCTGGAGTTACCTGTAAGTGCTGTGACAGTTAGAAGACGCCTGTGTAAAGCTAATTTATTTGCAAGAAGCCTTCGCAAAGTCCCTCTGTTTAGGTCCAAGGGCCGCAGACAGTTTGTGAGATGACCCCCAAACTCTGAATTCAAGCCACAGTTCACAGTGAAGACAGTGAAGCATGGTGGTGCAAGCATCATGATATGGGCATGTTTCTCCTACTATGGTATTGGGCCTATATATCGCATACCAGGTATCATGGATCAGTTTGGATATGTCAAAATACTTGAAGAGGTCATGTTGCCTTATGCTGAAGAGGACATGCCCTTGAAATGGGCGTTTTAACAAGACAATGACCCCAAGCACAGTAGTAAACCAGCAAAATCTTGGTTCCAAACCAACAAAATTAATGCCTTGCAGATGTGAAGAAATCATGAAAAACTGTGGTTATACAACTAAATACTAGTTTAGTGATTCACAGGATTGCTAAAAAGCAGTTTGAACATAATAGTTTTGAGTTTGTAGCATCAACAGCAGATGCTACTATTACTGTGAACACCCCCTTTTCTACTTTTTTTTTTACTAATAGCCCAATTTCATAGCCTTAAGAGTATGCATATCATGAATGCTTGGTCTTGTTGGATTTGTGAGAATCTATTGAATCTACTGGTACCTTGTTTCCCATGTAACAATAAGAAATATACTCAAAACCTGGATTAATCACATAGCACTACTATTATTCTGAACACTACTGTATTAATCAAGGGCCATAACTCTGGTAAAATGAGCCCAACTCAAGCCATCCAAAAATATGCTGTGAAAAAAAAAGCTGCAACATATATGGTTTTTACCCAAGTAACAAATATGGCCATCGGGTATTGTGAAAGCCGTCCGTCTGTGCTCAGCACAAGTTCAATCCTGTTACTGCCAGAGTCTTCAAATTCACAGGGAACATTCTTGGGACACAAACCTTGGACAAGTTCAAAGATGGCTAACCTGGACCTATTTTATGAGGTCAAAAGGTCACATTCTGTTTCCTATTTTTATGCTCATTTGGACGAGGGGATTTTAGCATTACGTTATATTTTTCATATGAAGAGCCACAAACGTACACTGTAGAAAATATGGTAATTACACGTCATTGTATTGTATCAAGATCAGATTTCACAGGTATCATTTCAGAAATATTGATATAAATGAGTCTGACATTTATTTTTATTGTTTTAAATGTGATGTCATTACAAAATTTAGATGCAACAGCTTTAAGTTTCACAAACTGTACATCACACTTACACTTTTCCACCAGGAGCTGCAATACATTCTACTTTCTGGCACACATTTGCTTTAATAAAAAAAGATCTTCAGTGCTGTTCAGTTTTTATATCTAATAACCAGCCGGTTATTATAAAGGGAAACATTTGACATTAGACACCGTCAGAAAGTGGAAACGTCGCTGAGTTAAATGTTCCCTCAGGCCAGTCATGAGAGGAGGCTGTGTAATCCATTGTATCCATGTGTAAGACTGAAAAACTCTAGTTTTCTACCAGTTGGGCTTAACAGCATCATAAGATTCAGAGCAGTCACCCCCCGAAATCATATAAATTAATGTAGGTCTACAGAGGGAAATGGTATCTCTAAATGATTGGTCTTGGTGCTGGTCTGACTATTACATAAAGTAGACAGGAGGTGAACTAAGCAGGCAGACACACACAGAGGTGACCTCATGTGCTGGAGAGTGGTTTCATTGCCTTCGAGCAGCCACTGAACTGCATTTGGCTGGATGCAGTCGGCTGCAGAAGCTCAATTGTTTTCCACTTGTAAAAATTTCCTGGACTCACATTCCCAAAGATGCAGAGAACAAAAATGTGCAAAGAAATGTCTTCATTAGACCTGGATTTATGTCAAGATATCAGTGATTCATTCCTGACAAATGTGATGCCCGCAAACATATCATCTTAAAAATCAGCTTCCATCACACTGATCTGAAATCATGAGGTTGAACAAATCCGTCATCTTCCGTAACAGAGCAACTCCACAGTTCAACCAGATCTTACACAAAGGCCGGAGCCGGGGAGCTCAGATATCTCAGAGGGATCCTGGCTAGACAACACGGCCTCCAAGAAGATTTTTTTGTCTTCAGTGGATGAAGAAGAAGAAAAAAAAAGCTGGAGAATATAGAGAATAAAAAGTCAAAGATAAAATGCTGAAGCCTGTGGCAGAAACAATCAGCAGACTTTTCCAGGAAATATGAGGAAGATGTGAGGCAGCAAAATGCCACCTGAGACCGTGCTGAATGTCAAAAATAACAACATTTTACTTTGTAAAAGAGCAGAACAAAATGATCCAGAAGCAGTGGCAATGCTGCAGTGGGGGGTTACCATCACGCTCACCCTGCCCCCGACTCGCAGTGCTGAGTGGAAACTGGAATGCATCTACTGCCACTGGTGTGACATCATTCCCAGTCGTGACTTTAAACTTCCGAGGTAAAGTGAACAGAGCAGGCATAACAGGACACCATGTCTCCAAACGTGAAGTAAGGAACCAGGCTGAGCGTTCATGATGATGCTCATCAAGAGCAGGATGATCTACACCCACACAGTTTGAAAGGTTTTTCCTGGTCTTTGGAATGCAGCATTTGATCTGTTCTTTTATGCATCAAGTAGAAGGAATGGCAGTTGGAGCTCTTTGTCTGGGAAAAGCCAGACATGTGAGGATTCTCGTCTGACCATGTTCATAGTCAAGTATTTTTTCTCTTGCAATGTGATCCATTGATTTATTAGCTATACCAGCTTATTCCCATTCAGGGTAATTGGTGGTTGGAGTCTATCCCAGTGGAGACTGGGTGAGAGGCCGGGGTCACCCTGGACATGCTGCCAATCTTGGGCCGACACACAGAGAAACTCATTCTCTCGATCTCACGCACACCTACAGTGAATTTAAAGTTTACAACACACCCTGAACACGAAGTGGGAAGAAGCCGGAGCAGCCCGTGAGAACCCACATACACACGGGCAGAACATGCAAACTCCACACGGAAAGGACCAGATCAGAACAGAACCTGGGACCTTCTCACTGTGAGGAAACACTGCTCACCACTAAGCTACTAAATCTTTAGATTTCAACACAATTTGCCAGATATTTTCAGATTCATGCTCACTGGAATGTGTATTTACAAAGGTTATTTTTTTTTCTTTCTGATAGAAAAATAGCAGCTCGACAGAAAGCCAAAAAAAAAAAAAAAATCTCTCGAATGCCTCGGTGTAGATGTTTCCTGAAATAGGAAGCACTGAACCTCAACTTGTACCTCTGACATACTAAGAATAAAAGTACCACAGCCTTCACTTCCTGAGTACATCACCAGCACAGACAGTATCTAACACACACACACACACACAAATCCAGATCTTAAAACCACAGTGCTGTGACCATGAAATCATACAGTCACGTTACAGCTCATATTTGTCTGATTGGGGACATTTAAAGCGGTGAAGCAGCTGTGTGTGTGTGTGTGTGTGTGTGTGAGAGACACAGGATAGAAACCACTGGAAAGACGGAAATCACTGAACGAGACAGCCAGCAGACCAGAAAAAAAGATTAAAAAGAGAGTCAGTGGCTGGTCTGTCAGACTCTGACACCATTCATCATGTCTCTTCATGTCATGCCCCTGCAAAAACTACATTATTCAAATATATACATATGATTCAAGTGCCTAAACGTGGTACATGCAGGACAGAGACAAGGTTTTGACCTACTTTTAGAGATATCACATGGGTCAGTGATTCCACACAAACCTTTCCAAGATTGTGGCTAAAGTGAGCACGTTTATCCAATGTAGAAAGAAAAAAAAAAACCCACCTGGAAGCACTGATGAGCTACGACAGACAAGATTTTGACTTTGATCTACTTTTAAATAGGTCATAGTACTTTCATTTGGGTACTTTGTATATTACTGTATTGTAGTTTTATTATTGGTGGCTATTTTTTAATTATTGGCATTTATTCTGATGAGTGCGTTGATTTCTGGGAAAGCAAACATTTGATTTTTGAGTTTACTAGTCGCACGACTTCTCAAACTAGTAAAAAAAAAGACAATAATAATCTGCAACATATTGGTAAAGAACAGTGGGGCAAAAAAGTAGTTAGTCAGTCCCTGATTATGCAAGTTCTCCTACTTAGAAAGATGAGAGAGATCTGTAATTTTCATCATAGGTACACTTCAACTATGAGAGACAAAATGAGGAAAAAAAAAAAAAAAAAAATCCAGGAAATCACATTGTAGGATTTTTAAAGAATTCATTTGTAAATTATGGTGGAAAATAAGTATTTGGTCAATAACAAAAGTTCAACTCAATACTTTGTAAAGTTTCCTGTAAGTCTTCACCAGGTTTGCACACACTGTAGCTGGTATTTTGGTCCATTCCTCCATGAAGATCTCCTCTACAGCAGAGATGTTTTGGGGTGGTCGCTGGGCAACACGGACTTTCAACTCCCTCAACACATTTTCTATGGGGTTGAGGTCTGGAGACTGGCTCGGCCACTCCAGGACCTTGAAATGCTTTTTAATGGAGCCACTCCATTGCCTGAGCGGTGTGTTTGGGATCATTGTCATGCTGGAAGACCCAGCCACGTTACATCTTCAATGCTCTCACTGATGGAAGGAGGTTTTGGCTTAAAATCTCATGATACAGGTTCATTCTTCTCTTAACACGGATCAGTCGTCCTGTCCCCTTTGCAGAAAAACAGCCCCAAAGCATGATGTTTCCACCCCCATGCGTCACAGTAGATATGGTGTTTTTGGAATGCAACTCAGCATTCTTCTTCCTCCAAACACAACGAGTTGAGTTTTTACTAAAAGGTTCTATTTTGGTTTCATCTGACCACATGATATTCTCCCAATCCTCTTCTGGATCATCCATATGCTCTCTGGCAAACTTCAGACGGGCCTGGACATGTACTGTCTTAAGCAGGGGGACACGCCTGGTACTGCAGGATTTGAGTCCCTCTCTGCGTAGTGTGTAGCCTTTGTTGCTTTGGTCCCAGCTCTCTGCAGGTCATTCACCAGGTCCCTCCATGTAGTTCTGGGATTTTTGTTCACTGTTCTCATGATTATTTTGACCCCATGGGATGACATCTTACATGGAGCCCCAGATCGAGGGAGATTATCAATGGTCTTGTATGTCTTCCATTTTCTTACAATTACTCCCACAGTTGATTTATTCACACCAACCTGCTTGATTATTGTAGATTCACTCTTCCTAGCCTGGTGCACATCTACAATTTTCTTCCTGGTGTCCTTCGACAGCTCTTTGGTCTTGGCCATGGTTGAGTTTGGAGTCTGACTGTTTGAGGCTGTGGGCAGGTGTCTTTATACAGATAAGAGTTCCAACAGGTGCCATTAATACAGGTAACAGGTGGAGGACAGAAGAGCTTCTTAAAGAAGAAGTTACAGGTCTGTGAGAGCAAGAAATCTTGCTTGTTTGTTATTGACCAAATACTTATTTTCCACCATGGTTTACAAATAAATTCTTTAAAAATGCTTCAATATGATTTCCTGGATTTTTTTTTTTTATTTTGTCTCTCATAGTTGAAGTGTACCTATGATGAAAATTACAGACCTCTCTCATCTTTCTAAGTAGGAGAACACAATCAGGGACTGATGAAATACTTTTTTTACCCCACTGTACATTCTGCTTAATAGCGTTAGTACAGTGACAGTTTGACATGTCGAGTCAAACCTGTGCGTCTCTGCACCCACATCACAAGACAGAGAGACACAGAGAAGAAGGCAGAGGGTGGAGTCATGATAAGAAAACGTGACGCTGTGGGCCCTACTTGGCTTGGCATTGATGACAACCTTCTCCCCAGAATGGGGGGCCGGGTATCTGCTGGTGTCCGCCATGTCCTCATTGGATCCAAACTCCAGCACCTCCACGAAGCTTAAAGGTACACTCCACTTCAGGAGAAACTTCTGGTCATGTGAGGCACCACCACTCCCACTCCCACTGCCATCCTGACTCCTGGGTCAACCACAGAGACACAGAGAGAGATGTTGTTGTAGCACTGCTCTTTGGAAGCATCACAGTTTAACCGTTTACACATCAACCGAGTGAAACGTGAGATTGATGTGAATCGTGACTGAAATGCAAAATGTTTGCCAGAGACGACGAGTGTTGACATGGACACGCTGAATTACAGGCCAGAGGCTGGAAACGAGGCTCTCGGTTCCGTTTAAAGCCATGGCCCTGGTGAACGTAGAGTAGATCCAGTATGGTCAAAAGGACACCAAGTTACACAAAGTGCTTCTGAAATCTACAACTTCTGTTGGGAGAGACGGTTAGCGGTGAGAAGTCATATTCACCAAATATTCACTTCTAATACAGAAACTAGACAAAAAGAAACTACAGGCAACAGCATTTCTTTACTGTGCTCCGAGCTCAAGGCGAGTCCACTTCAGTACAAACATTTAAACCCCATCTGAAATCCTACCAAAGATCTGCTGTTTATAATTAGAGTATACCATTAATTTAAAGGACTTTGGTGTTCATGCATACGGCTAAATTATTGTAATTTTATAATCTTTTTTAATTTAAATTGTGTAGCACTTTGTAATTTTTGTCTTGAAAATCTAAAAAATATTATTATTGTTTTATAGTTTCAAAAAATTAAATAACACATAACATTAGAAGTTCAAAAAGAAAAACCAGCTCTTCCAAGAGTACTTGGACCATCTCTAACAAACTTAACGGGCCTAACGGGCCCTCACCATGCACTTACCTTCTCTCTCTCTCCCTCTTCCTTGTTTACATTCTTGCACCATCACGTTGTTAATTGTGTATCGATATGCTGAAGTTCCCCTTCAAAATGTAGCTTGATTTTCACTTGAAAGTCGTTTTGGGTGAAAGAGTCTGCTAAATGAATTAAATAATAATAATGTTCTGCTCATATTGTCTCTCCAGGAGCAGACAGGATGGTGGAGGTTACGTATGTCACCTGTCATGTGACTGATCGAGAGAGTACAAAACACCTGCATATTAAGACAACGCTACCAAAAGTGGACAACACCTGCATCAACTCTACAACAGGAAGTTGCACCAGAAAACAAAAAAACATCTTGCAACTTGATAAAATGTTTGAAAACACAGAACACAAACTAATATAACCAACAGAACATACAGGTCATATTTAACGTGATAACTTGTTTGCTGTAGATTCACACAACGCAGACGAAAATAACAGATGTCCATAATGTGATGGAAGCACAAGCAACACAAGAAGAGGTTTCTGTCCAGAGGACGGAGTATTCAGTGTGTCACAGTGCTGATCGACATTGATTTACTTGATAATTTTACTCTTAAGATACACTTTCATTTTATTATTTCCCTGCGTGCTGGCTAGGTGGTGACAGCAGGGTATTGTTGTCTGTGGACAAGATAACTCCAAAACCGTTGGATGGATTTCCTTCAAACCTGGTAGGAATATGCCATGGATGAATATCTAGAGGTGAGTAGATTTTAGAGCAGTCAGAGGTCAAGACCATGGAAAACATGTTCTGAAATACACTTTTTGGACAGTATATCTCAGCAACCAAGACACCTAGAGGGATGATCTAAAGCTGATTTCTGTCAGCAAAATATCTGTAAAGGACTTCATAATGACGTTACATGTGGTGTGATGAGTGTGCAAGACATGTATCAGCCCTGTGATGCATTTCATTTTATCTGTGATGGATTTCGTATCTTTGTAGTATTAGTACTTCTATTGTGTTGTGGAGCTTTGCAACACATCTGCATTGTTGCATGTATTGTGGTCTCTCTTGGCCACTGTACCTTTCTTACTGTATGACATTAAAACGAGCTGTTTGAGGATGTTGCTATAGTTGTGACGATCCTCTTCTGATGGTTAGTGAAGGTTAAACTGTTCTCCTGCAGGAGTCATGATCTCAGAGTGCCCATCTAGTCGAAAATACTGCACTAAGCAAACAGGACTAATGTTATGTTTCACATGTTTAGGGGCAGCTGAGTACTATGAGTTTCAACTAAATTTTATTAAAAAAAGTGACACTTTTCTCGAAAGAAACCCACACAAAGAGCAGTTTGGCATAGATTTGATACATTACTAATCTATATTGAATTTCCAGCTTTGGGCTGTACGATCCAACATCAGGTTTTACTTTGCTCTGAAGGACTTTAGTTCTTACACACAAGTGATTTTATCACCGTGGAGCTCCCGAGAGGAAAAGACAATGAGGCGCCATGCAGCCAAATCTAAGCAGGTCCGGTTTGTGGGGACTCTTACCGGATGTTGGGGGTGGCACACATGAGCACATCGTTGAGCAGGAAGAGGCGTCGCTCCTTGGTTTTGATGATTTCACCACGCTCGTTGTAAACTGTCTCCACCATATCGTCTGAGCGGATCAGGTAGCGGCTGCCGTTACTCAGAAGCTAAAGGGTGAAGACGACAAGCGGAGGCGGGACTTTAGACTAGTGGGAAACTGCTGTCATGCCCAAACAACTCCAGGATTCTTTTACAGAATGTGCACGCTAACTGTGCCTGGTTTACAGTAAATATGAAATATACGGAGGAGTACACGGAACAACTCCGAGCACATCCTCTTTCCCATGTAGGACACACACACACACACACAAATGGGCGGATGCAGATAACTAATTATACCTTGAGGGAGAATGTTGGTGTTTTGTGCACATGTTCCAAAAATGTGCTCTTCAGCACAAATAAGTACCGAATGGTGCAAAGAGAAATGCCAGAGCATTTACATTTGTTCAAAAAACAAAATACAAAACAAAAAAACCCTCCACCCAGAACATGAAGAAGACACTGGATGTCCTCAGAATGTCACCATACACACGAAAGAACACAGACCTTGTTGAGGTAGCGTTCGTTCATGGCTTTTGCGATATGACGAATCTCACAGCGTTGGTCCGCCTCCCTCTTCTTTTCGTTGAGTTTGTCAGCCAGTGTCTCCAGTTCGGTCAGAGCCATCTGTAAGGGCAGACGGTCTGCGTGGCCTACCGGCGTGTTCTTCAACATGTCCTGGAAGGGAAGCACAGACGGCCAATGACAATCCACCGTAATTCCACGTACGGTGGATTTTTACACATGAACTTTATGTGATCTGCTCAGAAAGATGCTGTGACTTTGACCCCGACTTCTATCTCCTGCACAGAGTGCAATATTTTACTTTCTAGTTCAAAATGCTCCTAGTAACTAGAAGGGCACTCAGTAGAGCGCATACCTCCGCCACGCCACATATCAATATCGAAGGATGTGGATTCAAAAAAGGGCAAACAAATACATTAAACTATATTCCAGAGTTTAATCCAGATCATCACCAAATTTTAAGTGAACGATCCTGGACATATTTCCCATCATTCCACCAAATTTGGTTCAAATACGTTCAAAACTTTTTGAGTTATCCTGTTAACAGGCAAACAGACAGACAAATGCCAGTGAAAACATAACCTCTTTGGCAGAGGTAACAAGTTAAAACAAGGACGTTTCCCGTCATTAATGAGCCCAGCAGAGGTGCCAGTCTTCACCCAGGTGAGGCATAGTTAGAAAATATTCATTGAAAAATTCCGATGGCCCACAATCGCCCCTCCCCTCTCCAAAAAACAAAACAAAACAAACAACAACAACAAAAAAAAACTAACTACAAAAACGGGATGAAACAGCTTCTTCCAGCCTGCCTCCTAACAGGATGGCTTATAAAGTGCAGACCTGGCAACTCACCCAAAAAATGAAAGAGGAGCTGCGCCCTCAGCCAGAAACGCAACAAACGCTGCTTCCAGGTTTTACCCTGATGGAGCAAAATCAAACAAGTCTCGAGCTGTACTCACTAGGACGACTCCGTTTAAAGACTGAAGCTGTTAAGACTATGAACACCCAGAAGTTACCATGTGCTAGCGACGATTTGGCAAATCAGGATTAAATTTTTGAACAGCTTGAAAATTTCACACTGATTTCAAAACTGGTGCCGATAATGGCTGTAAATACTACATATACCAAGTTTGTTCAAGACTGACGATGGATCAAGAAGTTACTATGATGCTTCAAAATGTGCCCTGATTTACTATTCGGGATGAAACGGGACGGAACGGCGCTCTGTGGAAAACCCCCATAAGGAGGAGCTGATCAAATTATGGGCTTTTCCTAAGATCGATTACTTTGGTGATTATTGGCTGGTTTGGCACCACTCATCAGCGCCTCGGCACACTGTTGGACAGATCAGAACAGGTCAGAAAGGTTGGTTAAAATGCTTCAGGTGCTCGACTCCTGTGCGTCCCTTGCTGACCCCCACACCAACCTCCCCGGCGCCCCCTGCTGACTCTGATAAAGAAAATCTGATGGGGATGACTGCTTTCATTCTGTTAAAAATTAACGGGTTTTTTTTGTTCTATTAATAAACTCTGGATTGCATTGTTTGTCTAAAAATAAATAGTAATAGTAAATATAATAATAAAATGATAATCTATGTATCATGAAGCAGGTTGGTCCATGTTCAAAGTGAAGCTGCAGCTCTGCAAACGCAAATGGGTTTGTGGCCACAGTGTGGTTCAATCTGATCCTCATATCTTGATAATTGCTTTGCACAGACACACACACAGACACACACACACCTCAGGCATCTACATTTGTTTGTGCAATTAAAATACTCATGACTTTAGACTGATCTACAGTATTATGCATGATTTCTTCACTACTCCTGCACTTTTGTAGTTGTAATCATAAATCCATGTTTGATATTAAAGGAACCATTTTGTGTTCTCTGAGAAACAGAAGCCACACAGCAGAATCTATGAGTATAAGAGCACAAATGGAAACAGGATTAAGAGAATCTGAGGAAACCACTCCCCTCAGGAAGACCACCTTCAAAAAAATAAAGACGACCAGCTTTGAACTGTGTGTCTGACACTCCCTCTGCTGGTGGATGTGTGTATTATTATTAGAGCGTGTACCTGCAGGAGGAGAATGAACTGTGGGAACCTCTGGATGGGTTTCATCATCAGGCCGTACAGAGTCACTCTGTCGCTGCTGGACTCCTGACGATGCTGGAGAATCAAAGAGGACCAATGAGAGGAGATTTTAAGAGCGAGAAGCAAGACAAAAAAAAAAAAGTCACTGCAGAACAGACGTATTTAATCTGAAAAATTGGCATTTTTTGTGTGGCAGGTGAAAAACTTCAATAAAAGCTAAAGAAATGTTCACTCGCAGGGGAAAAATAAAATAAAAATATTTTCTTGTCCATGATGTCTTTTCTACACTGACCTTGAGGAATTCCAAGAAGGCAGGTTTGGAGGCGCAGGTCTTCCTGACCACTGCCATCGCTGTGCTGAAGTTGTTTACATACTCGCTGTAGGCATCCAGAACCATGGACTTCGAAAACTGTAACACACACACACATACACATATACACATATACACATATATATATATACATATACACATATATACATATACACATATACACATATATACATATATACACATATATACATATATACACATATATACATATATACACATATATACATATATACATATACACATATATATATATATATATATATATAACTATTCACAGGAAGTGCGACCTCACACTCAGCAGGGATCCAAAAGCAGATCCTAATTTCTGAGCCACATCACACAGGAGCTGTGACACTGAGAATCATTAGACTGAAAATGTGAACCAACTCATCTCTGATAAGAAATGTGCAACATATGGAACAGTCAGATTTCCCAGGTAGCAAAAGCAAACAGATTTCCTTTCAACATCATTGTGCACCAGTAACTTATTTTCACTATATTTCCATTCTAGACATGAAAACCAATTTATTGTGGAAATCTGTGCCATTTGTGAAAGATGAAGACTTTATTTTGAAAATCCTTGTATTTACTTGTGAAAAGGCATTATTACACCTGATCCAGATTACATTGGTTATCTATTTATGTATTCATTTATGTGAGCCTGAAGGTGTGTTCATGCTGCTCGTTGTTCTTTAATATTGTCCAGCGTGTGTTTGACTGAAACAAACTGATAAATAATTACTTACCTGGTAAATCTGAAGTTGTGTGTAAGCTGCAAATTAATTGCTCTCTTTGAAACCATTAAAGCTGTTCGAATCTGATCAGGTTTGGGAGCATGTATTGGTGCCAGTGCGTCCACCACACCACAGAACTGCCCCGGGTCTTGGATGGTAACCACACAGGCTGGCAACCAGCCAATCCCCACTTCACAAAAGCTACCATCCATCTGCTCAGGCACCTGCATGACGCAGCATGCACTGAGAAACGCGCCACATGGAATCTGAATAAAAAAAAAAAAATTTAAAAAAAAACCACGTGGACAGTCTGCACTAACTCACTGAGACATGGGCAAATGTTGATAAGTTTAGCACTGATAAGTGATGCTTTTCTGCAGAAGGCTTTTACAAAGTGTAGTTTTGTGATTGTGACCCTATAATCAATAGGCTTCTTGGGTGTCACACATACCACGTTTGATGACAATCGAGCCGGTACAATGGAACTCATCTCGCTCACACATGAAATGTTGCAGGACTGACTGAATGCCTGCACACAGAGATGTCTGCACCAAAAAAGTGATTCTCGAAGAAGAATAGATCTTCCTCAAATAGCACGTATAAAGCCTTCTGACTCATCCAGGAAGGACGGGTAGTCGACCGAGCACTAGTAGGAACATGATGGAGACTCCATTTGTATTTGTGTTGCACTGTTCACACCAACAATAGTTTTTCCCTGTCAGTGATGATAATTTACTGAGCGAGGGACATTTGTAGACCTATTCCTCTTTTTATGTAGCTGAGAAAATGTGTCCTTTCACCATTTTGGCACAAATGTTTTCCAGAGATTTCAGAAGTAAAGTTCCTGCTCACCGAAGCTACAAAGACGTCACCGATCATCTCCAGGCTGTCCCACTCAGCTACACGGCTCGCAAGGGCGATCTGGAACAGGAAGTGGCACTGCAGAATCTCCCGCACGCGGTAGAAGGTCATCTTTAACTTCCTGTCGCTCAGCAGCCGCGGCTCAATCAGGGACAGCGGCTTCTCATATTGCTGATAAAGCAAAAAAAAAAAAAAAGTGACCTCTGATTAAAGCCTTAAAATGGATCAGAGAGTCAGTGCAGCAATGACTACGTACATACCTCTAATATTCTCTTAAGTGCATCAAGGTAGTTCTTCTCACTCTCCAGTATGGAGTCCAAAATGCACCTTCTCACCAGCTGCAGGAAAAAAAAAACAAAAAAAAAAACCAACCAATCTGCCCTCGTGGGTTTTCTCATAATGACAGATACTCAACAACGAACGAACAAACTTTATGTTCAATACCTGCTGCTGTGAAAGACCCTCTGGAGCGCGACCCAGCACCGGCTCCACGTTAAAACAGTCCACCTCAATGAAAAGGTTAGACTCCTCGTCAAAACAGGAGGACTTCCTCTCTGAAGGACAAAGAAACCAGTGAAGACGCATCAAATTTCCACTTCAAAACACAGCAGCAGCAGAAAAACGTCAACCAGATATGGATTAATACGGATCAATCCAAATCGTTTCAGAGCGTTTGGCAGGCGGAATCTGGATTACAGTACAGATCTGGATTCTACACAGAAATATACTTGTCCAAACGTTTGACCGGTAGTATAGGCACTCACCGGCCACTTTATTAGGTACACCTGTTCAACTGCTTGTTAACACAGATCACTAATCAGCCAATCACAGGACAGCAACTCAATGTATTTAAGCATCTAGAGGTCATGAAGGCAACTTGCTGAAGTTCAAACCAAACATCAGAATGGGGAAGAAAGAGAATTTAAGTGACTTTGAAGGTGGACTGGTTGTTGGTGTCCGACAGGCTGCTCTGAGTATTTCAGAAACTGCTGATCTACTGGGGTTTTCACACACACAACCATCTCTGGGGTTTACAGAGAATGAACTGAAGAGGAGAAGATATCCAGTGAGCAGCAGTTGTGTGGACAAAAATGGCTTGTTGAATGGACAGACTGCTTGAACAGGCGATTTTGTAATGCCATCATGCCAATATGGACCAACATGTCTGAGGAATGTTTCCAACACCTTGCTGAATCTATGACATGAAGACTGTGCTGGATTCAAGATGTTCAGAACAATAAGAGTGGACACAGAGACAGACCTGGGTCAGTTCTTCCCACGATCTATACAGTGCAATGTTAACATACAGGCAGCACAGACACCATATGGAAAAGAAGAGGAACTAATATGTCCTTCACAGGCCCTGAGGCCCACTGGGTCACTAATTATATATGAAGCAGATGAGTGTGTACGACTCCCCCTAGGAGGGCACGCCAGTCCATCGCAAGTCACTTCCCCAGCTGAGGGTGGTACCAGTTTTCAGCTGGGTGGACTGAGACAATTCAGAAGAAGCCTCAGTTTTACAACACAAAGGAAACACGAAGGACACACCTGGAATCAAACCCAGGTCTACATACGGCCAGTCTAAGTCGTATCCTGCAGACCTGCACCCCTCCTGACCTGTGAGGAATCTAAATTATTTACTAAATGAGTCCAACTTTCTGATAACAGTTCAACATCAGCTAAAAAGTTAAGAAAAATGTTGGAGAAGATGACCGTTTTTCCTGGATTTCATACCATGAGAAAAAGATTTGGTTTTGATGAATGAACGTCCCTTCTTCACCGCCGCTTTGGTTTTCTCAAGTCCGTCTTTGGTCCCCTCCTTAGCTGCTTTGACCAGCTTTTGCATCTTCAACAGGGAGAAATAAACAAGAATATTAACCGTGAATCACGCCACAAAGTTAACAGTCCGTCATGGTACCTACGAGGTTAACGCCAACATGCTTTTTCTAACAATAAGCCTGTTTTAAAAAAGCTACAGAAAACGACAGCAATGTTAGCACAGAAAGGAAGATAAACGGCACGACATGGAACACGAGATAACAGCAGAGTCACACTGAGCAGAAAATAACACAAACCAAAACTAAACGTTCCGGCTCCACTCCATGCACAGTGACGTCTTCATGAACTAAAACATTAAATGCAACAAGCACCTCCTGCAGCCCATTAAAAAAAAAACAAAAAAAAAAAAACACCGCAGTGCAGCACGTTAATGGAAAATCTGTATGCAGTGACATCACACTACAGTTTTTAGTTAAAGTATGGAAAGCTGAAAAAACTCACTGATTTGTAATAAAACAAAATCTGAATTATTTTACTCATTTATGAAGAAAATTAAGTGAAATTTCATTTCATCCCAGTTTCATTAATGTGACAATTTGCAAAATTTAAGAAACTGCATTTGAGGGACTGTTAAAGCACCATAGACTGATAAACTGTGTTTAAATGTCTGTGACTGTGTTTCAATGTAGTTTAAACCTGAAAATGATTTTAAAGCTACAGTGTGTTAGACTTAAGTGTGTTTATCAGTGGTGGGCAAAGTTCCACTAATCTGCTAACTGCTAATTAGCAAAGCTAACTTTTTGTTAGTGGATTACCTTTTCAGGTAACTTTGAAAACCATCAGTGGACAATTAGCTTCCACTAAATTTAGCTCCGCTAATTTTCAGTCCACTAATATGTTTTTGCTGGCCGCTTTGAGCTCAGCCTTTCCCCAGCAGAAGAGGGCGGGCAGGCTACCAGATGCTGCAAAAAAAAAAGTGTAATTTATATTCCACATGCAACGACACAGACATGTGGCAGGAGACATGAAAAGCAAGGCAGCTTTCACTCATGGTTTCATTTATAAACGAAACTAATTCCAGACAGTTTATCGACATTAACAGTAACTGTCATTTTTACAAAGTGAAAATGTCGCACATATCTGTTAAAGTAATGTGCTAATTCTGAAGGTTTGAGTGTTAATTGATGAGTGCGCCAAAAGGCATTATGGGAAATGAGTCTTCTCAATCACCCCCCCAAAATGTATAGAACACTGCCATCTACTGTATGGGAGTGTGAATAGCAACTAACATGTGATTACTGGTCACTGTTCGTTGCGCTGAATCACACTTCACAAACAGCATTTCCAGTTTTGCAAATGCCTTTTTTTTTTACAAATGAAAAAAATTACATATTTACAAATACACATTTATTTATTTATTCAAATAAATAAACCAACCAACCAGTGATTGAGGGGAGACTCATTTCCCATGCAATATAGCCACTTTGTCCTCCAAACCGTGACTATCCAGGGTTGGGACCAGGAAGCAGAGTTGTAGTCTTACACACCTCTCTGCAGCTTCTCTCCCCCTGCCATCCCCTCATTACCCCATCCCCGTAGAGACGGTGCCTGCTCCCAGACTACCAATAACCAGCAAAAATCTATTTAAGCATAAAAATTCAAAAAGAAAAAATAATATAGCACCTTCAACTGCACCACAGACTAAAACAGTTAAATGTGGTCTATTAAACATTAGGTCTCTCTCTTCTAAGTCCCTGTTGGTAAATGATATAATAATTGATCAACATATTGATTTATTCTGCCTAACAGAAACCTGGTTACAGCAGGATGAATATGTTAGTTTAAATGAGTCAACACCCCCGAGTCACACTAACTGTCAGAATGCTCGTAGCACGGGCCGGGGTGGAGGATTAGCATCAATCTTCCATTCCAGCTTATTAATTAATCCAAAACCCAGACAGAGCTTTAATTCATTTGAAAGCTTGTCTCTTAGTCTTGTCCATCCAAATTGGAAGTCCCAAAAACCAGTTTTAGTTGTTATTATCTATCGTCCACCTGGTCGTTACTGTGAGTTTCTCTGTGAATTTTCAGACCTTTTGTCTGACTTAGTGCTTAGCTCAGATAAGATAATTATAGTGGGCGATTTTAACATCCACACAGATGCTGAGAATGACAGCCTCAACACTGCATTTAATCTATTATTAGACTCTATTGGCTTTGCTCAAAAAGTAAATGAGTCCACCCACCACTTTAATCATATCTTAGATCTTGTTCTGACTTATGGTATGGAAATAGAAGACTTAACAGTATTCCCTGAAAACTCCCTTCTGTCTGATCATTTCTTAATAACATTTACATTTACTCTGATGGACTACCCAGCAGTGGGGAATAAGTTTCATTACACTAGAAGTCTTTCAGAAAGCGCTGTAACTAGGTTTAAGGATATGATTCCTTCTTTATGTTCTCTAATGCCATATACCAACACAGTGCAGAGTAGCTACCTAAACTCTGTAAGGGAGATAGAGTATCTCGTCAGTAGTTTTACATCCTCATTGAAGACAACTTTGGATGCTGTAGCTCCTCTGAAAAAGAGAGCTTTAAATCAGAAGTGTCTGACTCCGTGGTATAACTCACAAACTCGTAGCTTAAAGCAGATAACCCGTAAGTTGGAGAGGAAATGGCGTCTCACTAATTTAGAAGATCTTCACTTAGCCTGGAAAAAGAGTCTGTTGCTCTATAAAAAAGCCCTCCGTAAAGCTAGGACATCTTTCTACTCATCACTAATTGAAGAAAATAAGAACAACCCCAGGTTTCTTTTCAGCACTGTAGCCAGGCTGACAAAGAGTCAGAGCTCTATTGAGCTGAGTATTTCATTAACTTTAACTAGTAATGACTTCATGACTTTCTTTGCTAACAAAATTTTAACTATTAGAGAAAAAATTACTCATAACCATCCCAAAGACGTATCGTTATCTTTGGCTGCTTTCAGTGATGCCGGTATTTGGTTAGACTCTTTCTCTCCGATTGTTCTGTCTGAGTTATTCTCATTAGTTACTTCATCCAAACCATCAACATGTTTATTAGACCCCATTCCTACCAGGCTGCTCAAGGAAGCCCTACCATTATTTAATGCTTCGATCTTAAATATGATCAATCTATCTTTGTTAGTTGGCTATGTACCACAGGCTTTTAAGGTGGCAGTAATTAAACCATTACTTAAAAAGCCATCACTTGACCCAGCTATCTTAGCTAATTATAGGCCAATCTCCAACCTTCCTTTTCTCTCAAAAATTCTTGAAAGGGTAGTTGTAAAACAGCTAACTGATCATCTGCAGAGGAATGGTCTATTTGAAGAGTTTCAGTCAGGTTTTAGAATTCATCATAGTACAGAAACAGCATTAGTGAAGGTTACAAATGATCTTCTTATGGCCTCGGACAGTGGACTCATCTCTGTGCTTGTTCTGTTAGACCTCAGTGCTGCTTTTGATACTGTTGACCATAAAATTTTATTACAGAGATTAGAGCATGCCATAGGTATTAAAGGCACTGCGCTGCGGTGGTTTGAATCATATTTGTCTAATAGATTACAATTTGTTCATGTAAATGGGGAATCTTCTTCACAGACTAAAGTTAATTATGGAGTTCCACAAGGTTCTGTGCTAGGACCAATTTTATTTACTTTATACATGCTTCCCTTAGGCAGTATTATTAGACGGTATTGCTTAAATTTTCATTGTTACGCAGATGATACCCAGCTTTATCTATCCATGAAGCCAGAGGACACACACCAATTAGCTAAACTGCAGGATTGTCTTACAGACATAAGACATGGATGACCTCTAATTTCTTGCTTTTAAACTCAGATAAAACTGAAGTTATTGTACTTGGCCCCACAAATCTTAGAAACATGGTGTCTAACCAGATCCTTACTCTGGATGGCATTACCCTGACCTCTAGTAATACTGTGAGAAATCTTGGAGTCATTTTTGATCAGGATATGTCATTCAAAGCGCATATTAAACAAATATGTAGGACTGCTTTTTTGCATTTACGCAATATCTCTAAAATCAGAAAGGTCTTGTCTCAGAGTGATGCTGAAAAACTAATTCATGCATTTATTTCCTCTAGGCTGGACTATTGTAATTCATTATTATCAGGTTGTCCTAAAAGTTCCCTAAAAAGCCTTCAGTTAATTCAAAATGCTGCAGCTAGAGTACTGACGGGGACTAGAAGGAGAGAGCATATCTCACCCATATTGGCCTCTCTTCATTGGCTTCCTGTTAATTCTAGAATAGAATTTAAAATTCTTCTTCTTACTTATAAGGTTTTGAATAATCAGGTCCCATCTTATCTTAGGGACCTCGTAGTACCATATCACCCCAATAGAGCGCTTCGCTCTCAGACTGCAGGCTTACTTGTAGTTCCTAGGGTTTGTAAGAGTAGAATGGGAGGCAGAGCCTTCAGCTTTCAGGCTCCTCTCCTGTGGAACCAGCTCCCAATTCAGATCAGGGAGACTGACACCCTCTCTACTTTTAACATTAGGCTTAAAACTTTCGTTTTTGCTAAAGCTTATAGTTAGGGCTGGATCAGGTGACCCTGAACCATCCCTTAGTTATGCTGCTATAGACGTAGACTGCTGGGGGGTTCCCATGATGCACTGTTTCTTTCTCTTTTTGCTCTGTATGCACCACTCTGCATTTAATCATTAGTGATCAATCTCTGCTCCCCTCCACAGCATGTCTTTTTCTTGGTTCTCTCCCTCAGCCCCAACCAGTCCCAGCAGAGGACTGCCCCTCCCTGAGCCTGGTTCTGCTGGAGGTTTCTTCCTGTTAAAAGGGAGTTTTTCCTTCCCACTGTAGCCAAGTGCTTGCTCACAGGGGGTCGTTTTGACCGTTGGGGTTTTACATAATTATTGTATGGCCTTGCCTTACAATATAAAGCGCCTTGGGGCAACTGTTTGTTGTGATTTGGCGCTATATAAAAAAATTGATTGATTGATTGATTGATTTGTAAAAATGACAAAGTTGCCGCTAATGTTGATAAACTGTGCGGAATTAGTTTTGTTCATAAATAAAACCATGAATGAAAAGTTTTCATGTCTCCTGCCACATGTCTGTGTTGTTGTATGTGAAAAGTAAATGTCATTTCCTTACAGCAGCGGGCTGTAAGGAAATGAATCAGTGGTTGTTCCCCTACATACACAGTCTACTGATTGCTAACTCAGGCTAATAAGTTTGAGAAATGGAGGAACAAACATACTGCATAACACCAGAGAAGAAAAAGGGAGTACTGACCCAAAGGTCAAGACTGGTCAGAAATTGTGATGTGTGGGCAGGTCAGGTTAAAAAGTGACAAAGCAGCATTCCCACTAAATAATATTTTACAAATACGTATATTACAGGCTCTCTAAACAGCATACCACAGGGTAAGATATGATTACTTCAATCTTCTCTTCCCCTCTACCTCATACACATGCGCATTTCAGAGAGTGCGCTCTGCACTGCTTGATACTGTCTGCATTTATGCTGAATTCACATTTGGCTGTCGAAAACCACTATACTGGTCATCATAGCAGAATTCTTGTCATTTTCAGTGGCAGACTACAACCCCTGGCAAAAATTATGGAATCACCAGCCTCAGAGGATGTTCATTCAGTTGTTTAATTTTGTAGAAAAAAAGCAGATCACAGACATGACACAAAACTAAAGTCATTCCAAATGGCAACTTTCTGGCTTTAAGAAACACTATAAGAAATCAAGAAAAAAGATTGTGGCAGTCAGTAACGGTTACTTTTTTAGACCAAGCAGAGGAAAAAAATATGGAATCACTCAATTCTGAGGAAAAAATTATGGAATCACCCTGTAAATTTTCATCCCCCAAATTAACACCTGCATCAAATCAGATCTGCTCATTGACATTGACCCTATGCCATGACATTGACCCTATGTGTCTTTTTGCAAGGAATGTTTTTGCAGTTTTTGCTCTATGGCAAGATGCATTATCATCTTGAAAAATGATTTCATCATCCCCAAACATCCTTTCAATTGTCCAAAATATCAACATAAACTTGTGCATTTACTGATGATGTAATGACAGCCATCTCCGCAGTGCCTTTACCTGACATGCAGCCCCATATCATCAATGACTGTGGAAATTTACATGTTCTCTTCAGGCAGTCATCTTTATAAATCTCATTGGAAAGGCACCAAACAAAAGTTCCAGCATCATCACCTTGCCCAATGCAGATTTGAGATTCATCACTGAATATGACTTTCATCCAGTCATCCACAGTCCACAATTGCTTTTCCTTAGCCCATTGTAACCTTGTTTTTTCTGTTTAGGTGTTAATGATGCCTTTCGTTTAGCTTTTCTGTATGTAAATCCCATTTCCTTTAGGCGGTTTCTTACAGTTCGGTCACAGACGTTGACTCCAGTCTCCTCCCATTCGTTAATTTGTTTTGTTGTACATTTTTCGATTTTTGAGACATATTGCTTTAAGTTTTCTGTCTTGACGCTTTGATGTCTTCCTTGGTCTACCAGTATGTTTGCCTTTAACAACCTTCCCATGTTGTTTGTATTTGGTCCAGAGTTTAGACACAGCTGACTGTGAACAACCAACATCTTTTGCAACATTGCGTGATGATTTACTCTCTTTTAAGAGTTTGATAATCCTCTCCTTTGTTTCAATTGACATCTCTCGTGTTGGAGCCATGATTCATGTCAGTCCACTTCGTGCAACAGCTCTCCAAGGTGTGTTCACTCCTTTTTAGATGCAGACTAATGAGCAGATCTGATATGATGCAGGTGTTAATTTGGGGGATGAAAATTTACAGGGTGATTCCATAATTTTTTCCTCAGAATTGAGTGATTCCATATTTTTTTCCTCTGCTTGGTCTAAAAAAGTAACCATTACTGACTGCCACAATCTTTTTTTCTTGATTTCTTATAGTGTTTCTTAAAGCCAGAAAGTTGCCATTTGAAATGACTTTAGTTTTGTGTCATGTCTGTGATCTGCTTTTTTTCTACAAAATTAAACAACTGAATGAACATCCTCTGAGGCCGGTGATTCCATATTTTTTGCCAGGGGCTGTATAAGTGGCCATGTGAAGCTCAGTCATTTTTCCAATGTTAATAACACAGACAATAAATTGTATCATTGAAGGGCACGGCATTTTGCACAGTGTTCTATTAAAACAGGAAGCCCTGGCTCAGATGGTAACTTAAAATGTTAGCTTTTTGTGAGAGCATAAAACAATTCCTCTCTGTAATTTCACAAAAATTATTCACACTGACCTGTTTAAAACCAGGTGACACTCTGCACTTAAAACATCTCTTGCCATCTGTCTTTCCTCCTTGTTAACGATAAAACAACAACCAGTTTACAGTCTGTCACTTACAGCCAACATGTGAATGCAGTACAAATAATGGAAAATAGTAAATAGACTGCATTTATATAACACTTTTCCATCTGAATCAGAAGCTCAAAGCGCTTTACAATGATGCCTCGCATTCACACACACACTGATGTCAGGGTGCTGCCACGCAAGGTACTCACTACACATCGGGAGCAACTAGGGGATTAAGGACCTTGCCCAAGGGCCCTGAGTGATTTTCCAGTCACCCGGGGGTTTGAACCAAGGATCCTCTGGTCTCAAGCCCAACACTTAACCACTACACCATCACCATTTTCTCCCATGATTTAGAGTTTAAGGGGTTAAATCGTGCTTGTGTGCAGCACCTTCAGTATGGCCTTGCCTTACAATATAAAGCGCCTTGGGGCAACTGTTTGTTGTGATTTGGCGCTATATAAATAAAATTGATTGATTGATTGATTATGTTGTGATTTGTCACTGTCTCAACACACTGAATTGAAAGCGTATACTGAACTGTCCACAGAACCCTCACCAGTACCAGTGCCAGTACCGCCACCAGTCATTCACATCACATCAGGAGCCGAGTCAGTGAGAGTGGAGTTAGGCAGACAGAGTTAAGGTTTGGCAGGACGTTGGCGAGCACAGGGAGACGAGGTGAGCCCAGGTGCTTTACCTTCTGCTCGTGTTTCTGTTTGAGCTGCTGCAGCTCTACTGTTCCCACCGTATTTGCCATTAGATCTTTCATCTTTTTCTCATAGTGTTCTTTCAAGCGTGACAGATCTTGAGAGAGCTAAACAAAAGCAGAGCAAGCATTACTGCACCACAACGTCTGAAAGATCTCTGCCTGCTCAATGCATTCACAGAAAGAAAGACAAAAACAAACTTTTTTTTTTTTGACAGGACAATCATGTCCCTGAAATATAAACTAAAATACAGTGCCCTCCACAAATATTGGGCCCCTTGGTATTTCACACGTTTTAATTTGATGTTTTCTTTCACCAAAACAAATCAAATCGAGGCTTGCATCTCAGTTTATCCTTCTGGCAAATTTAAGGTGAATTTTCAGGTCTTTTTCAGAAAATCCTCCTCTATACCACCTCATCATGAAGCTGTATAACTGGTTGTTGAAATGCAAAACATGCACTGTGCACAACTTCGCCAATCACAGTCAGAGAAGCCTATAACTTCTTCTGGGGTGTCTTGGTAGCTTTTCTCAATCTTCTTCTTGCTCAGTAGAACTATCTACTCCGTACAGATTTACCATGGAGTGCCTTACTGATTGTATTTCTTCATAACTGATGTAAATAAGACATTTTCAGTGACTTGGAAATGTTCATGTATTCATCCCGACTTGTCTGAAGAAAACTGGCAATTAAACTGATTTACAGGTATTATACCAAAGGGGCTGATTACTGATCATCTTGGATTTTATATTTTTAATTAATTTATATCAAGTTGTAGAGATTTGATATGAGTTTAAGAAAGATGATTTTAGAATTTTTTTTTTTTACAGAAGCCTGGTTCAGTTTTTGTATTTGAAATGGCATAAGTCCCTTCGGCTGCTCCCTTGTTTTTACTCGGTGGATCTGCATGTTGATTTTAAAATGTGTGAAATACCAAGTGGCCCAATACCTTTGAAGGGCACTGCATAATGATACAAATTTATAATTGTAATCCCCAACTACAACTTTATGGATATAAGAGTGATTCATCTGAAAACACAACTGTAGTTGCATTCATACATAAATATCAGTGAAATAGTGTGAAGTCAATGTAAGAGCAGTTACTTGCAGCACTCTGAGTACAGACACTGACAGCTGGAATTAAATGACTGGATTCAGAGTTGCATATTTGCTCATTTTTAAGTAGTTTTGCTTAATAAGACACACAGCAAACAGGAAGAAAAAAGAAATCTGAATTTGCTGCAACTGTGGCAAAGTGAATGAGAGTTATATAGTGCAGCAGATAACAGAATATTTACAGAGGGATCTGCAAATGCTGATAGAAGCACCAAATTCAGCACAAATAATCCATAGACATGAACTCTTTAGAAAAAATGATTGGCCATTTGGATTTTTAGTAGGCAGCCAGGTAGGGGTCAATTGAAGAATTACACAGGGGTCAAAATTAAAAGATTCTCCAATCATATTGCAAACTATACCATATTATTTGTCTGATCGTAAAGATTCCAAAAAGGTATAGTTTGGACTGTGTGTGACTGAATGTTAGAGTTATGGGGTAAAAACAACAAGAATGGTGACAAAGGTCAATTTCAGTTTGAACAGGGGTCAAAAGTTAAAGTTGCTCTAATTTTGGTAAAAAGTGATGCAAATTATTGGCTGAGTTAATAGGGTTTTAAAAAGGAACAGTTTGCACAATGGGACAAGGTTAGTTATCATGTTACGGGTTAAGATATGTCATAGAATCCAATGGACGTCGACATTGTTTGACCTTTATGTTGGAGACCAAACATTCAACACAGTCAAAAGTATTCCATTTATTAATCCTATTAGCTCAACCAATAATTTGCACCAGGTTTGACCAAAATTGGAGCAACTTTAACTTTCAATCCCTGTACAGACTGAAATTGACCTTTGTCACCATCAGTGACAAAGGTCACTGTAACAAAGTAGAAATATTTCATTACTGTACTTAGGTAGAATTTTGACACATCTGTACTTTACTTCGTCATTTACATGTCTGGCGACTTTCATTTTTACACCACTACATTTCCTCAGTAAAATGTGTACTTTTAGTCTGATACATTTCCCTTGAACATCTTTGTTACTCGTTATTACAATATAAAAGTAGAAGAAATTTGATTAGGCAGCGCCTGTGGTGAAAGTCAGGTGAAGCACAGCTGTACAGCAGGAAGAGATCAAGAGACAAAAATGTCAAAGAATACCAAAGATTTTGTTTCTTAAGCAGAGTATTTGATGAAACCTCAGAAGTTTTTTTTTTTGTTTAAATTGAGGAAAACATCAGACTGCACATTGAAAATCAGACTGAAATTAAATAAGTAAAACCACAAATGCTGTGATCAGAATGCTGTA